>NC_060268.1:5946752-6246752 GCF_021613505.1 Equus quagga | reverse complement strand
GTTGTGAGCGGTGAGGCAGGGAGGCATTGTGACAGCTGCTGACGACAAGCAGATGGGCTGCCGCAGCACATCAGACTCCACGAATGACAGCAGAGCTTTCAGTGATGGTGCCTACCAGTCCAGCCCCCAACATCATTCTTCACTGTTGACGGACTCGCATAAACATTCCCATTACACATCTGCACAGAAATTAGCACCGCATTTAGGCGCAAGTACAACCAGGCCAATCATCAAATCTCATCCTTCAGGGCCTATTTCCTGAGACTACTCCTAGTACCAATTCCGTACTGGTCGGGCAACGGTCATGAGACAGAAATCTATCAGTTATTGGAACAAAGAGAATCTAATATAAAAAAAGATTATGTATTGGAAAATTGAAATGGCAAAAAGAAAATACCAAGGAATCATGGAAATGGTAATTGCAAGAAGCAGTTACCACCCTCAACAGCTGGGGGGCAAAAGGAAGAAGGCATAATGACTAAAACTCAGATGCTTGGAGGAGGGACCCATGGACCTGAAACTCAGATCTCTGAGGAGGGGCAGTGCTCACCGGATGCTGGGATCTCTGAGTGGTCGTGACGGGGCTGGTTCTCCAAGAGTTAGAAAACCCGCAGTCTGCCATCAGCTGCAGCTCCAGGGAGCAACAGCTGCCGCTGAAGTGAAGATGCGCTGCCAGGGCGACGCTGGCCTGAGCAGACAACAGACCGGGAGGAGTCTCTCCTCTCCCTTTCCAGCCCTGCAGGGTTCCCCTAGTGCCCCCTACTGGCAGATTCTAACAGCAAGCCAGCCAGCCTGCAAAGCAGGAAGGCAGTCTGCACTGTCCCAGCTCTAGCTGAGATCACTTGCTAAACAACCAGTTCATCCATTCATTCATTCATTCACCAAATATTTTTTAAATGCCTCCTATATTCCAGGCACCTGTAAGCAGTGAACCAAAGAACAAAGCCCCTGCTTTCATGGAGCGGACATTTTGGTGGGAGAAGACAGATAATAAACAAATAGACAAATAAACATTTAATGTTTCAGGTGGTAAAAAGTGCTTTGGAGAAAAATAAATGGGTGCGAGGGTATGGAGAGAAACAGGGCCAGAGGCAGGACAGAAGAGGCAGAGAAAGCGTGTACTTTAGTTGCTTTATGCATCAAATGGAAATAATGATGACTTTAAAAAACTCAGCCTCATGCTGTAAAGATTAAATAAGTGAATATCGATAAAGTGCTTAGAACACAGTGAGAGTCATACTGTTAGAGCACTGTAGTTTAATGCAATGGCCACGAACAGCCTGGCGGAGCAGGGGCGGGGAGGGGAGGCTAAAGCCAAAGAAGAGAGAATGTGTGGAAGCAGCAATGAGTAACAAAGAACGTGCTTGCCTCATCCCCAGGCCAGTGGTGTGAAGGATGCAGAAGAGAAAACAGCCGCCACCTGAAAAGTCTTGGAAGGAGGCCGAACCTTCAAGGTGGAGCCAAGCTTAAGTCAGATTAACAATATGAAAGCCACATTCAGAAACGAGTCAGAGGATGCTGCGTCGCAGACGGAAATGGGAGCAATTTAGAGAAACAGGACACTGAGGTGTGAAAGGGGTATTTCCTACTTTTACCAAAAGTAAAAACACCATGATTATAATAATAATAGTTTCCTGGAGGGAAGAACAGCAAAATACTTATTATGAACAATAATATATATTTTTATAACACTTGCCAGTTTACAAAATGTTTTCACACCCACTCTCTTATTTGTTGCTCATAATAAAACTGTGAAGCTGGCGGAGAATACACATTCACAATGAGAGTGAAGGCATGGGGGCCAAACCTAGCATTAGTCCAGTAACTTTCAACTATTCGACAATCACTAGGAGAATGAATGTATCTACAGAGCCATACTGAGGCCTTGGAGAAAATGTGTTAGAGACACTTGGATGTTTTCACATCTAATGGGTGTGAAACTGTAAATGGGTTCTGAGCTGATGATATATCCAAATAAAAAAGGCTCTTTGCTAGAGCAACATTCTAATTAAACCACAAATAACCTTGGCAGATAGTGTGGGTCGCCGATGGCCCCGTCACAAGGCTGCTTCATGGAGGCCCTGTCCTGCTAGAAACAGCTCCTAAAATATGACCATTTTGTACACCTGTCAACACACGGAAACCTCAAGGTGACTCAGGCCAAGAGGGCCTGTCCACTGCCCTCCTACCCAGCTGACACTCCTGGCATAACTTCAAGGGACTTCTGGGGAATTCCAACAGCTTCTTCATACAGACTGTTTGGAATCCAACAGCATCTGAAAATAGCTTTTTAGGATAACAGAATCAGAATTCATTTCCCGGGGTGACACAGGATCTTAAGGAACCCTCCTCAAGTCTCCTACTTTACTGATTCGAACAGTGAAGTAGCGTGAAGTGACTTGCTCCAGGGCACACAGAGTCACAGAGAATTAGTGGCAGAGGCAGGGCTAAATTGTGTCTTCCTGGACACTGGTCCAACAATTCTTCTAGCTCTATATGCTACCCTCCTTTAGGATTATTGAGAGAATTATACAGGAAAGGTAGACAATCCGCAATCAAAACTGACACAGGAAAAGAAATAGTGCTGGTGAGGACCTCTGGTGCAGGAGACGTGTGACTGAGCTCATGGAAGGGACAAAAGCGGCTCATTAGTGTGTTTAATCATGGTATAAAGTGCACACATATTCTGCGTGTTTGTCTAATGACAGGCCTTAAAAGAATTTAAGCCCCACAGCTTCAATTCCACCTATAGTCTCTGCGTTCAAACTAATTTGTAAACACCTTGAAGACAGTGACTCCACGTCCAAGGCTTTGCACTCCCCTGACCCAGCACAAAGCTGGACACGTGATAGTTACGCACTAACTGCTTCCTGTGGGGCTGGTTGTGATGCTTGCCAAAAGATTCACCTTTGAATATGCAAATTACTTTAAAATTTTTCTTCTTGGTTTACCAAAGTAATATCCAGAGCTTTTCTAAAGCAGCCTACTGCTTTAGATGTCTTGGTTTTCCTACTCAATTTCAACTCTTACGTAGTGTGCTATTTTATCTAGAAAACATTTCTGTTTTATTCTGTCAGCCATTTTTCAGCAAAATTTACAACTCAAAATTATGATTTAGGTTAATATAAAGTAACACATTTGAAGACATGAAGCTTTGTTTCGTGAAAGAATTAAGCAAACAAAGCTTATTCTACATAAAATGCCACATAAAGCAATTTAGCTGACTTGAAAACAAGAAAGAGGAGGAAATACGTGCAAAGAATTACATGCAAATGGAGCACTTCTGGTTTCTATGGTAACCAACATAAATGAATACCTTTTTGGAAAATGGACAAGCAAAATCAGTGAGATGTAAATTTATAAGCACAAAAACCAAAGAATCAATCCAATCCTATGGTATATAAAGAATTCCACAGTTTTCCCCTAAATGGAATTGCAAATTTGAAAAAAAAGCTATTGCTATCAGGCGTGTTCAGAGGATTTTTTCTTAATTCATTGTTTTGCCTTTTGGATATGTGTCTACTATGCAAACATTTATCAATAATTAGAAATGACTTTTTATTGTTCACTGGATCAGTGATTACAATTCTAGCCAGGAAACCAACGAGGCCATGATTCTCCAACACTCCCTTCTTCTCGTCAGGGTGCAGTAAGCTGACTCCAGGGACCAGGGCACCCAACAGGAGGACTTCCTTGAAATTAATTAAAATATCAATAAGAAATCCAAAAGAAGGCAGAAACAGGAATATCATTTGCTATTCTCTTACGCAGGCAAGTAAACAAATCCCCACTGTCGTAAAGACTATACTAAGTATGTTTTCAGTTTTAAAGATGGGGAAGAGAGACGACTGTGTGAAGCTATTTTGAGGGACAAAGCAAAAACGAATGCCCAGATGCCCTGTTGCTTTTCTGACTAGAATATACTTAGCCTGCTCAGTATAATAAGGATGGCCAAAGATTATGTAATTTATAACCATTTAAACATGTATCATTGTACTCCCAAAGTGAATGATGGCTGAAATAAGACATTTATCTGAAGAAGAATCTTCTTGTAATCATATAAGATTATAGTGATGAAGAGAGCTGAACGATTTTGACATTTCATGTAAAACTGTCATGCATAGGAGAAAATTTCACAGTGTACATTGGGGAACACTTTCATTTAATACTTGTATCATTAATATCATAGAGATGTCTAGAAATCAGTCAGTCAATGCCTTTGAGCATATTGAGTTTGAATTCCATCACGCCAGTTCTTTTACTCAGTGTGTCTATTCCAATGCTTTGAAAGGAAGGAGCTGATTCTAGATCCTGAGTGTCTGCATATTGCCCCAGCTTGATAACTGATGATGCTGCTTCCCTCAGCCTCAGGTTGTAAGACGCTGTTCCTACATCATTCACAGGACCTCAGCTTTTTGTACATGTCAGTTAGTCCGTGACATTTACGGTATGAGAGTTTCTAAATATGTAATTGTCAATCATTCATCTTATTCTAAAATGGTACCACTGATAGAGACTATGTGCAAGATAATCAGATCAAAGTCCAAATAATTGGTCTTTACAACAGATCTTTTTTTATTATTATTCATTCAAAAACAATATAGAGGTTCTAGAAATGCAAGGATGAGTAAGATGTCCTGCTGGCCAGGGTATTACATACTAGTGAGAGAAAAAATGGTGGTGCTGTCAAAATGTTGTGGTTGCATAAGAATTCAGTAACAACTCAAAAGAAAAACCTAAATCCAAACAAATTTTCCAAACTTATCTTTTAATGCCTACTGCTTTGTTGTGAAATATTTCTAGATCTGAACTTCCTGATTTTCCAAAAGCAATATTTGTGGGAAATTATCAGTGAGGCTATGAAAGTCTAACAGGAGCTGTGTTTAGGACGATTTCAACACACATGAGGCAATACTCTGGGAATTCCCTTCCGTGAAGTATTTTCCTGAATTCTTGAGCCTTTTTCTAGTGTCTGGAGAACTTATAGAATGTTGTTATGATTAAACTTCAAACAAGTAAAAAATTTGGACATAAACAATAATCATTAATGTATATAAGATACAGAAAGTTTATCCTTTTCTTCAATAAATGTAACAAAGTATACTGGAAAGAAAATTTTCCTGACTTAAATGCCCATCTAAAAGTTTAGTGTTCAAAGATGACATTATTTGCTTCGTTGTACTGTGGAAGAGTACAGATGTTTCTGGGAGGCACAGGAAGCCCCATCCCACCGAGCACCTATGAAGTGCACGTGCATTAAGTCCTTCTCCATCAACACGGACCCCTGGACCAGGAAGACTAACTCCACCTCTCCAGTCTGCCTCCAGGCAAACCAGCTGCCTCACCCTGTCTCCCAGCCACTACAGCTAAGGCATTTTACCTAAAGCTGAGTATCACGAAATGCTGACAGTGCTTTGGCAATATTCACCACGTTTGAGCAATGTATTCCAGGTATGCACAAAGCAGACTTTTGCTATTTTTTTCTTCTTAAACATGTAGGACACAAAGCTGAATACACAAAAGAATGAATACACAAAATACAGAATACACAAAAGTAATGAATATCTCAATGTTGCAAACTTCCTCAATTCAAAGACCTTGCTATTTTTTTCCCTCTTTATCTTTGATTTTTTAATTGGTATAATTCGCATATAACATTTTATAACATAATGATTTGGTTTTTGTATATATTGAGAAATGATCACCACAATAAGTCCAGTTCACATCCATCACCAGACGTGGTTACAAGAGTTTTTTGTCTTGCGGTGAGAACTTTTAAGGCCTGCTTTCTTAGCTGCTTTCAAATATTCAATACAGTATTTCTGACTGTACTCACCATGCTGTACATTACATCTGTAGGGCTCAGAACAAGTCGCCCCAAGATGCGCTACTCTGGCATGTAGATTATTTCAAGCTAAAAACAATCAGGGCCCGAAAGACTCAGGAAGACCTTTGACTTTCTCCCCAACCCCCTAAAAAGAATTTCGATACAGGACCTAGTCAAGGAAGGAGCTATCACCATAGATAACTGCAGTATAACACGAAGAGGACAGGAAGGAACCTAGCAAGGCCTGTTTGATCAAAGTCCTCTCTGTGTCACGTGGCTCCTGGATGACCCAGCAAACATTTGTTTACCAAATATTTACTCTTTTCATTTTTCTTGTGAGTTGCCTTTCTTCCCTTTGAAATCCCAGAGCCTTGCCACCTTATCCTTAGTCCAGAATGACATATATACCTCATTTTGCCTGAATGTCTTTAAAATCTCTCATGTTAATATGGATTTCCCTGTGTACATAATTAAATTCTATTTTCTTCTGTTAATCTGCCCTATGTCATTTTAATTATTCGAACAGCCAAAAGAACCAAGGAGAGAAGTGGGGAACATCCCCTGAACTGTTTATTTTATAACTCAAAGTTTACACCTTTAACCCCCTTTACCCATTGCAGCCCCTGCCCACCCCCCCACCCCCGTCTCTGGCAAGCAGGAGTCTGTTGTCTGTACCTATGAATTCGTTTTGTTGTTGTTGTTGTTTAGATTCCACATATAAGTGAGATCATATGGTATTTGTCTTTCTCTGTCTGACTTTTTTCACTTGCATGATACCCTCAAGGTCCACGCATGTTGTGGCAAATGGCAAGATTTTCTTCTTTTATGGCTGAATAATATTCCATTGTGTGTATATGTGTGCGTGTGTGTGTATGTGTGTGTATATATATACATATATATATATATATCACATTTTCCTTATCCATTCATCCATCAGTGGACACTTGGGCGGTTTCCATATCTTGACTGTTGTAAATAATGCTGCAACGAATGTGGGAGTGCATGCATCTTTTCGAGTTAGTGTTTTCATCTTCTTTAGATAAATACTCAGAAATGGAATTTCTGGATCCTATGATAGTTTTATTTTTAATGTTTTGAGGACCCTCCATACTATTTTCCATGGTGGGTACAGCAATTTACATTCCCACTAACAGTATACATGTGTTCCCTTTTCATTACATCTTCACCAACTCTTATTTCTTGTCTTTTTGATGATAACCATTCTAACAAGTGTGAGGTAATATCTCATTGTGCTTTTGATTTGCATTTCCCTGATGATTAGTGATATTGAGCACCTTTTCATGTACCTGTTGGCCATCTGTATGTCTTCTTTGGAAAATGTCTATTCAGATCGTCCGCCCATTTTCTAATTTGATTGTTTTCTTGCTATTGAGTTGTATGAGTTCTTCATATATTTTGTATATTAACCCCTTATCAGATATATCATTTGCAAATATTTTCCCCCATTCGGTAGGTTGCATTTTCATTTTGTTGATGGTTTCCTTTGCTTTGAAAATGCTTTGTATTTTGACATAGTCCCACTTGTTTATTTTTCCTTTTGTTGCCTTTGCTTTTGGTGTCAAATCCAAAAATTCATTGCTAAGATCAACGTTAAAGAGCTTACTGCCTATAATTTCTTCTAGGAGTTTTATGGTTTCAAGTCTTTAATACATTTTGAATTAATTTTTCTGTACCGTCTAAGTTAGTGGTCCAGTTTCATTCCTTAGCATGTGGCTGTCTAGTTTTCCCAACATCATTTATTGAAGAAACTGTCTTTTCCCCATTGTATAGTCTCAGCTCCTTTGTTGTAAATCAATTAACCAAATATATGGAGTTTATTTCTGGCCTCTCTCTTCTGTCCCATTGATCTATAAGTCTGTTTTTACGTCAATACCACACTGTTTTGGTCACTATAGCTTTGTAACATAGTTTGAAATCAGGGAACATGATGCCTCCAGTTTTTTTCTTCTTTCTCAAAATTGCTTTGGCGATTTGAGATCTTTTGTGGTTCCATACAAATTTTAGGATTCTTTGTTCTATTTCTGTGAAAAATGACATTGGAATTTTGATTGGGATTGTATTGAATCTATGGCTTTGGGTAGTATGGACATTTTAACAACGTTAATTCTTCCAATCTATAAACACAGAATATTTTTCCCTTTATTTATGTCTTCTTCAATTTCTTTCATCGAAGTCTTATAGTTTTCAGTGTATAGGTCTTTCACCCCCTTGGTTAAATTTATCCCTGGGTATTTTATTATTTTTCATGCAATTATAAATGGGTTTGTTTTCTTCATTTCTCTTTCTGATAGTTTGTTATTAGTGTATAGATACACAACAGATTTTTTGTATATTGATTCTCTATCTTGTAACTTTACTGAATTTGTTTATTAGTTCTAACATATTTTTAGTCGAGAAAGACTTTGCTACTTTTGATCTTGTCCTTCCAGGTAGGCATGGATAGTATTAAAAGACTTTGTAGACATTAAGTTTGATTCGGAAATTATGGCCGCTTTGGTACTATACAATCTGTTTTCCTAAAGAGCTGTTCATATGGTCCTTTCCCTCTTTGTGGATCAGTACATCCCCGTGCACTGGGCTTAAGTGGAGACATTGGAGATGACTTTCAACTCTGCTGTATTTACTCCCATATTTACCATTTCTGGTGTTCTTCATTCCTCCCTTTAGATGGATGCTTCCATCTGATTCTTCCATCATTGTCCTTTTGCCTGAAGGACTTCCTTTAACGTGGCTTTAACACTAGTGTGCTCATGATGAATTCTTTCAGTTTTTGCTGCTGTGTGAAAACCTCTCAAGACAGTACACAGAGGCAATTGTAGAGCTCACCTTGTTTATTTCCCTTCTCTCAGGAGGACACACTGCCCTGTGTTGCCTATTGTTAAATGTCCAAAAACACTTGTTTTATGTATTTCATCTAGTTTTTTCCTGTTTATTTCAGGAGGGTAAATCTGGTCCCTATTACTCTGTCATGGCAGAAGTAAGTCTTACTTCCTTATAGATGAAAACCTTAACCAACTTTCAATGAAATCTATGTCATGGAATATGTTAATTGTTTTCATCTTTGTGTTCAGTGCCTTCTATGCTTTATCAA
The DNA here is from genome assembly GCF_021613505.1 of Equus quagga. Classification (NCBI taxonomy): domain Eukaryota; kingdom Metazoa; phylum Chordata; class Mammalia; order Perissodactyla; family Equidae; genus Equus; species Equus quagga. The sequence continues at coordinate 6,237,813 of NC_060268.1, read as the reverse complement.
AGATGTTATGAAAATAAGTATAAGAGGATGTTAAAAAGAGAATTTTTGGCTGTGTCAACGAGAGACGATAGATAACATATCCCAAAGGAGATGATAGAACATATGCATGATTTATAAAAAATGTCACAGCCCTCACACCCCTCACTCATATGGAGGAGATAAAAAGATTTGGAGTTGAAGGACAAAGAAAGCATTGTTCCAAAGAGAGCTGAAGCTGTGTTGTGACTTCCACTCTGCAGCGAGGAAATGAGCTCTCATCAGAGGGAAAGGGATTTCAATGAAGTAACTCAGAGGACTTACTATGTGCCTTCTACAATTGGAGGACCTAGTGGTCTAGTGTCTACTCATATCTGTGCAGTCTAAAGTGTGGTTTCCTCTGGCTAGCTGTTCCAGTGGCAGAGAAAAGAAGAAAATCCTCAGTTGCATTTGACCTGCCTTTCTCAAGAATGCATAACTGTTTCCCTTCAAGAACAAGGAAAAAAGAGTTAGCCTTCAGTTATCTTAAGCCCTGTCCAAAAAACCACCTGGAGGGCAAAACAGATCACAGCAAAAAGAACCTAAAGGTACTGCTAGATTTCTTGGGAATGAAAAGGAAGTAAATGACCAGTGGTCAATTAGATGCATCATCTTCTTTAAGGAAATTTGTCTTACATGAGATATCCTTAGCACCTACAAGAAATAGACTCACTTTTAAATATCTGTTGAGCCCAAAAGAGAACCAGACCAGGATGACAATGCCAATCAAAAAAGAATCCACCGACTCTTCTCCTTCTTCCACCCTCCCTGGAGGTACACAAACAGCATTTGTAAAATGAGGAAGGAAGAGTAGAAATGAAAAATTAGGAGAAGCTTCAACCTGAAAACAAGTTTGGGGGCCTGCTGGTGGCACAGCGGTTAAGTTCGCATGTTCCACTTCGGCAGCCCAGGGTTTGCCGGTTCAGATCCCGGGTGCAGACCTACACACTGCTTGTCAAGCCATGCTGTGGCAGGTGTCCCACATACAAGTTGAGGAAGATGGGCACTGATGTTAGCTCAGGACCAGTCTTCCTCAGCAAAAAAGAGGAGGATTGGCAGCAGATGTTAGCTCAGGGTTAAACTTCCTCAAAAAAAAAAAGACAAGTTTGAATATTTGATTTACTACGGAGAACAGAAAATTATAGCTGCTAAACTGAGACTGCTTGTGACATTTAATGACTGTTGAAATTTTATATTACCTTGGAGAGACCAAAGAAGTCATAAGATCTGCCCAACTTTTCATCCAGGAGCAGGGGAAGAAATAACTCCATGGTTTAAATTTAAAGGGCAGTCAAGACAAGAGGAGTCAAAATTAAGGTGGCCTGGTGATTCCATCCCACAGATTATTCTTGTTCAACATAAAGCTTGTACAAGAATCTACGAAAGATAAACAAAACCATAGTGAAGATGTGAACATTAGATAGATGAAGCTGAACCATAATTCTGCTACACAGAAATATACCAAAATAATTAAGGGAAGAGTAATGTTATTTACAAGTTCATGTAAATGTGCAGAATAACTACAGTTTTACCCAAGAGGATAATAGAGAAGAAAAAAAGGAAAAGCATATCACAAGGGTTTTTTTAAAGCTCTTCACTGTATCCTTTTAAGTTCTTGCTTAAATTTAGCAGTTCTTTTCCTTTTAGTGTAAACATTTTGATTTCAGCAACATTTCATAATCTATCCAACATATAAAATCACAATGCAATGCCTGACTAAGTTTGATTTTCAAAAATTTTTGTGTTCATTATCAACAAGAAAATGCACTGCAGAGAGATCAGGAATTATCACGTTATGTATTACAGCCATTTATTTGTGGAAATGGAGCATAAAATAAACTATCTAGTTCATTAGCTCAAGTAGGAGAGCATTGTTGAAGCATGTTGCCCATTAATCAATGATACCAGTGTTCAGCATGCAGGCACGCATGACTGTGAACGTGGCTAAATAATGCAGAATCCTCTTCATAAAAATCAGTGTTTGCAACTTTTCTGTGTGATTTATCACAGTACCCTTGGCAGAGCTCATGGGAAGAGCTTAGAATGGAGATTAACTAAGTAGTAAAGTTTTACATGTTTTTAGAAAACAGATTTTGAATATAGAAATATTCTCCTTGTTCCCCTTTTTCTCTTACGTCATCTCAAATGAAATTTGTCAAGACATCTGTGTAACCAGTTAAAGTTCTGACTCCCTTCTAAAGCCAATGTTCATGCCCCGTTCTTGATAAGATTTTATAACAGATTATTGATTTCCTGTCAGGAGCCATCTCCTATGAACACTACTAAACGCACTCAATAATACTGAATGGGAGGAGATCCCAAGGAAGCCTTGTACAGAGAGTATTCACATCATCATCTTCCTCAGTACCGAAATACTAAAGGTAGGCTGATTTTACTTTAAAGGTGGAGGAGTAGATAGCGTTTTGTTCCATGAGGTTATCAATAAGACAACATGCTATAGCAACTCTGTTACTTCCCAAATACACTTCCCAACTTAAATAGTAAAAGCTTATATGCTATTTAAAAAAAAAATCACTATTCAAAAGAGTGATAATATGGAAATGCCCAAGTTTTATGACACCTGAATAAAACAATACAGTCACACAAAGGAGTACATAGAGCAATGAGAATGAACACTCTTCAATTCAACAATACAGATGAACTTCACAAATAAAGAAACAAGCCCAAAAGGATATACTGTATAATTACACCCACAGAAAGTATAAAAACACAGCAAAACTAAAATGTGCTGTTAGAAGTCAAGATGTGATTGCCTTTGGTACAGGCAACAGTGATGGAGATGATTAGTGACTAACATGAGAGAGGTTCCTGGGTTGCTGGCAATAATCTGTTTCTTGAACTGGGTGCTGATTGAATAGATATGTTGAGTTTGTGAAAATTCAGTGAGCCATATACTTAGGATATAAGCTATTTACTATATGTATACCACAATAAAATGTTAAAAAACATCCTACGTGGATACTGAATGGAATATATAGGTGCCTTCCGATTACTAGTCAGATAATTTATGTGAAAACAGGTTAGGATACAGGTGTCCCACAGCAAAGGACAAGAGCAAGTACAGAAAGAGGACACACAAGCTGAGGGCAGCAGCAACAGATAAACCTATGCCATCCAAAGGCAGCACTCAAAGCAGAGATTCAGGTAAGAAAACATCAAAACAGGTATGAAAGGGAAGAAATAGACAGCTGGCATTAATGGAATAAGATAATGCTCTCTCTCTCTTATTAAAATTTACTTTCCATGGCCAGTCGTGTGGCCGAGTGGTTAAGTTCATGTGCTCTGCTTCAGTGAGCCAGGGTTTCACCAGTTCAGATCCTGGTTGCAGACATGGCACCCACTCATCAGGCCATGCTGAGGTGGTGTCCCACATAGCACAACCAGAGGCACTCACAACTAGAATATACAACTATGTACTGGGGGGCTTTGTGAAGAAGAAGAAGAAAGAAAAAAGAAGATTGGCAAGAGATGTTAGCTCAGGTGCCAATATTTTTTTAAAAATTTACTTTCTGATAGTGAAGGAGTGCTTGCAATTAAGGAAATACTAGCATTTCTGAAAGGTACGTTTCTAAGACTTCTTATGACAAGAGCTAGAACCACAAGAAATGTGATATCAAACAAACGTAGTTCAGAGAGTGACAACATCAAAATGGCAAAATAGGAGTTTCCTATTATATTTCCCACAAAGAACACCAATTTCAACAATCACTCATGGACAAGAGTGCCTTTGTGGAAGACCAACAGTCAAGCAGAGAAGTTCCCCACACCACTGGAGAAAAAAAAAAATCTGAGATTGGACACATTGAGGAGGTCCCTAAAGATTGGAGGAAGTGACTGCTTCTTCAAATGCAAAGACAGCAACACAAGACTTAAAGGAACACGAAAAACCAAAGAAACATGACAGCACCGAAGGAGAATCATAGTTTTCCAGTAACTGACCCCAAATAAATGGACATCTGTGATTTCCTGGAGAAAGAATTCAAAATAGTTGTTTTAAGGAAGCTCAGTGAGTGGCCAGAAAACAATTCAACTAAATCAGGAAAACAATACATGAACAAAAGGAAAAGTTTAACAGAGAGAGAAAAATTATTTTTAAAAGAACCAAAAAGAAAAACTGGAGCTGAAAAATACAATAAGCAGCATCAGCAGCAGACTTCAGCTAAGCAGAAGAAAGAATCTGTGAGGTAGAAGACAGGTTATTTGAAATTATCCAGTCAGAGGAGAACAAATTATTTTTTTTTTAATTTTTATTTTTTTCGGATGTACATCATATTTCAAATTCTGGACACATTACATCATGTTCACCACCCAAACACTAATTATAGTGCATCCCCTCACACGTGACCCTAATCACCCCTTTTGCCCTCCCCCCTCCCCCCTTCCCCAATGGTAACCACCAGTCCAATCTCCAATGCTATGTGGGGTTTTTCTGTCGTTTTCATCTTCTACTTATGAGTGAGATCATATGGTATTTGACTTTCTCCCTCTGACTTATTTCACTCAGCATAATACCCTCAAGGTCCATCCATGTTGTCACAAATGGCTGGATTTCATCATTTCTTATGGCTGAGTAGTAGTCCATCATGTATAAATACCACATCTTCTTTATCCATTCGTCCCTTGATGGGCACCTAGGTTGCTTCCAAGTCTTGGCTATTGTGTATAATGCCGCAGTGAACATAGGGGTCAAGTATCTTTATGCCTTTGTGTTTTCAAGTTCTTTGGATAAATACCCAGCAGTGGAATAGCTGGATCATACGGTAGATCTATCCTTAATTTTCTGAGGATACTCCAAACTGCTTCCCATAGTGGCTGCACCAGTTTGCACTGCCACCAGCAGTGAACAAGGGTTCCCTTCTCTCCACACCCTCTCCAACATTTGTTGTTTCCTGTCTTGTTAATTATAGCCATTCTGACCGAAGTGAGGTGATACCTCATTGTAGTTTTGATTAGCATTTCCCTGATAGCTAATGATGTTGAGCATCTTTTCATATGCCTGTTGGCCATCTGTATATCTTCTTTGGAGATATCTCTGTTCAGATCTTTTGCCCATCTTCTAATTGGATTGTTGGGGGTTTTTTTGTTGAGCTGTATGAGTTCTTTGTGTATTTTGGATATTAACCCCTTATCTGATATGTGGTTTGCAAATATCTTCTCCCAATTGTTAGGTTGTCTTTTCATTTTGTTGATGGTTTCCTTTGCTGTGCAGAAGCTTTTTAGTTTGATGTAGTCCCATTTGTTCATATTTTCTTTTGTTTCCCTTGCCCAGTCAGACATGGGACTTGAAAATATGCTGCTCAGACCAATGTCATAGAGCGTACTGCCTATGTTTTCTTCTAGAAGTCTCATGGTTTCGGGTCTTACATTCAAGTCTTGAACAAATTAAAAAGAGTGAAGAAAGCCTATGTGAACTATAGGATACTATTAATATAATCAATGCATGGATTATTGGAGTCCCAGAAGGAGAAGAGAGGGAGAAAGAGGCAGAAAGCTTATGTAAAGAAATAATGACTGAGAGCTTCTCAAATCTTGGGAGAGATTTAGACATCCAAGTTCATAAAGCTCATAGGTCACCAAACAAACTCAACTTAAAGAGAGACTTTCCCAGACACATTATAATAAAACTGTCTAAAATCAAAGACAAAAAGAGAATTTTAAAAGCAGCAAGAGAAAAAACATTCTTCACATGTAAAGGAACTCTCATAAGGCCATAAGCAGATTTCTCAGCAGAAACCTTGCAGGCCAGGTATTAGAAGATATATAAGATGATATATTGAAGATATATAAGTGCTGAAAGGAAAAACACTGCCAACCAAGAATAACTTACCTGGCAAAACTGTCCTTCAGAAATGAAGGAGAGATAAAGAGTTTCTTAGACAAACAAAAGCTGAGGGAGTTAATCACTATTAGACTAGCCTTACAAAAAATTCTGAAAGAAGTTCTTCAAGCTGAAATGAAAGGATGTTAATTAGTAACATGAAAACATACAGAAATATAAAACACGCTGGTAAAGGTAGGTATATAGCCAAATGCAGAACACTTAGATAGTGTAACACAGCAGTATATTAATCACATCATTAGTATAAAGGTTAAAGGACAAAAGTATTAAAAATAACTATAGCTACCAAATTTGTTAATAGATACACAATATACAAAGATGTAAATTGCGACATCAAAAACATAAAATGTGGAGGGGGGATGGAGAAAAAGGGTTGAGATTTTGTAAGCCATCTAGGTTGTTATCAGCTTAAAATAGACTGTTACATGTATAAGATGCTTTATGTAAGCCTCATGATAACCACAGATCAAAAACATACAGTAGATACACAAAAGATAAGGAGAGGAGAATTAAAGCATACTACTACAGAAAATCATCAGTTCACAAAGGGAGACAGCAAGAGAGGATGAAAGGATAAGGGAACTACAAAACTACCAGAAAACGGTATCATGGTATTAGTAAGTCCTTACATATCAACAATTACTTTAAACGTAAATGGATTAAATTCTCAAATCAAAAGTCACAGAATGCCTGTTTAATGGATAAAAAAACAAGATCCAACTATATCCTGCCTACAAGAGACTTAGTTAGCTTGATTGACACCCATAAGCTCAAAGTGAAGGGTGAAAGAGACAGCCCATGACAATGGAAATCAAAAGAAGATAGGGGTAGCTACACTTACATCAGACAAAATAGACTCTAAGTCAAAGACTAAAGCAAGAGAGAAAGAAAGTCATTATATAATGATAAAGAAGTCAATTCATCAAGATATAACAATTGTAAACATATATGCGCCCAACATCAAAGTACCTGAGTATATTAAGCAAATATGAACAAATCCGAGGAGAAAAATAGACAATACAATAACAGTAGGGGACTTCAATAGCTCACTTTTAACAATGGATAGATAATCCACACAGTAAATCAATAAGGAAACATTGGACTTGAACTACACTTTAGACCAGATGGAACTAACAGACAATACAGAAGATTCCATTCAACAGTAGCAGAATCCAGGTTCTTCTCAAGTGTACCTGGATCATTCTCCGGGATAGATCATATGTTAGGTCACAAAACAAGTCTTAAAATTTAAAAAGATTGAAATCATATCAAGTATCTTTTCTGACCATAATGGTATGAAACTAGAAACAAAAACAGGAAGAAAATTAGAAAATTTTAAAATATTTGGATTTAAATAACATGCTGCTAAACAACCAATAGACCAAAGAAGAAATCAAAAGGGAAATGAAAAAAAAAAACCTTGAAACAAACAAAAATGGAAATATGAAATACCAAAACTTAAGGGGTGCAGCAAATCAGTTCTGAAAGGCAAGTTTATAGTATATACCCATCTTAGGAAAAAAGAAAGCTCTCAAACAGCCTAACATTTCACCTCAGAGAACTAGAAAAAGAACAAACTAAGCCCAAAGTTAGCAGAAAGAGAAAAATAAAGATCAGAGCAGAAACAAATGGAACAGAGAACAGAAAAACAGTAGAAAAGATCAATAAAACCAAAAGCAGTTTTTTTGAAAAAATAAATAAAATTGACAAACCTTTAGCTAGGCTAAGAAAAGAGAGAGAAGACCCAAATAAAATGAGAAATGAAAGAAGAGACATTACATCTGATACCATGGAAATACTAAGGATTATAAGAGACCACTATAAACAATTATAGGCCAACAAACTGGATAACCTAGAAGAAATAGATAAGTTTCTAGAAATAAACAACTTGCCATGACTAAGTCATGAAGAAATAGAAAATCTGAACAGACTAATAACAGGAAGGAAATTGAATTAATTCTCAAAACCCCAACAAAGAAAAGCCAAGGACCAGATTGCTTCACTGGTGAATTCTACTAAACATTTAAGGGAGAATTAACATCAATTCTTCTCAAACTCTTCCAAAAAGATAGAAGAAGAGGGAACACTTCCAAACTTATTTTATGAGACGTGCATTACCCTAATACCAAAGCCAAAGAAGGACACTACAAGAAAACTGTAGGTGAATATCCCTGATGAACAGAGACACAAAAATTCTCAACAGAATACTAGCAAACAGAATTCAACAGCACATTAAAATATACATCATGATAAAATGGGATTTATCTCTGGGATTCAAGGATGGTTCAACACACATGAGTCAATAAAAGAGATATACCAAATTAATAGAATGAAAGATTAAAATTATATGGTCACCTCAAAAACGCAGAAAAAGCATTTGACAAAATTCAATATCATTTCATGATAAAAATTCTCAATAGATTGGACATAGAAGGAACATATCTAAACATAATAAAGGCCATATATGTAAGCCCACAGCTAACATCAAACTCAACTGTGCAAGGTTGAAAGCTTTTCCTCTAAGATCAGGAACAAGACATGGGTGCCTATTCTCACCACTTCTATTCAGCATAGTACTGGAAGTCCTAGCCAAAGCAATCAGGCAAGAAAAAGAAACAAAATGCATCCAAATCAGAAAGGAAGAAGTAAAATTGTCTCTCTTTGCAGATGACATATTATATAGAGAGAACCCTAGAGAGTCCACTAAAAAACTATTAGGACTAATAAATCAATTCAGTAGAATTGCAGGATACAAAATCAATATACAAAAATCAGCTTGCATGTCTATATACTAACAACAAACTATCAGAAAAGGAAATTAAGAAAACAATCCTCTTTACAATAGCATCAAAAACAATAAAATAGCTAAGAATAAATTCAACTAGGGAACAGTAAGATCTACACATTGAAAGCTATAATAACACTGATGAAAGAAGTTAAAGACACAAATAAATGGAAAGATATTCTGTGTTCATAGATTGGAAGAAATATTGTTAAAATGTCCATATTACCCATAGCCATATATAAATTCAATGCAATCCCTATCAAAATTGCAATGGCATTCTTCACAGAAATAGAAAAAAACAATACTAAACTTCATGTGAACCACAAAAGACTCTGAATAGACAAAGCAATCCTGAGAAAGAAGAAAAAGCTGGAGGCACCACTCTTCCTATTTCAAACTATATTACAAAGCTATAGTGATCAAACAGTGTGGTACTGGCGTAAAAACAGACAATGGAACATAATCAAGAGCCCAGAAATGAATCCATGCATATATGGTAAACTAATGTTTGACAAGGGAGTCAAGAACATTCCATGGGAAGAGAATGGATCGTCAATACATGGTGTTGGGAAAATTGAATACAGATGCTCCTTGACTTACGATGGGGTTATATCCTGAGAAACCCACTGTAAGTTGAACATATCTAAGTCAAAAATGCATTTATTCCACCTAAACTACCGAACATCATAGCTTAGCCTAGCCCACCTTAAACGTGCTCAGAACACTTACATTATCTTACAGTTGGGCAAAATCATTTAACACAAAACCTATTTTATAAAAAAAATGTTGAATACCTCATGTAATTGATTGAATACCATACTGAAAGTGAACAACAGAATGACTGTCCAGCTACAGAATGGTTTTAAGTGTTTCAGTTCACCCTCGTGATCATGTGGCTGACTGGGAGCTGTGCTCGCTGCTGCCGCCCAGCATCACAAGAGAGGATCAGACTGCATATCACCAGCCCAAGAAAAGATAAAAGTTCAAATTTCAAAGTATAGTTTCTACTGAATGCTTATCACTTTCACACCATCATAAAGTCAAAAAATCATAAGTCAAACCATCGTAAGTCAGGGACCATCTGTATTCACAAGAAAAAGAATGAATCTGGACCCCTATCTTATACCACAAGCAAAAATTAACTTGAGGGGCTGGCCCCGTGGCCGAGTGGTTGGGTTTGCGCACTCCGCTGCAGTTGGCCCGTGTTTCGTTAGTTCGAATCCTGGGCGCGGACATGGCACTGCTCATCAAACCACGCTGAGGCAGCGTCCCGCATGCCACAACGGGAGGGGCCCACAACGAAGAATACACAACTATGTACCGGGGGGCTTTGGGGAGAAAAAGGAAAAAATAAAATCTTTAAAAAAAAAAATTAACTTGAAATGGAGTAAAGACTTACATGTAAGACCTGAAACCATAATACTCCTAGAAGAAAATATAGGGGGAAATCTCCTTGACATTGGTCTTGGCAACAATTTTTTGGGTCGGACACCAAAAGTACAAGCAACAGAACCAAAAATAAACATGTAGGACAACATCAAACTAAAAACCTTCTGCACAGGATAAGACACAACCAGCAAAATGAAAAGGCAACCTACAGAATGGGAGAAAATATCTGCAAATCATATAACTGATAAGGGGCTAAAATCCAAAATATGTAAGGAATTCATACAACTCAAAAGCAAAAAATACAAATAATCTGATTAAAGAAAAGTGATCCATCAAGTCCTTGGGTTTCAGTGCCTCAGACCCAAAGTTGATTTATGTTTTCAGCCCCCAGGTAATTGAGCAGTATCTGTCCTTTTATATGCCGTGAACTAGATCCAGCCTACACTACATCTGCTCTATCTCAGTGTGTTAAAACTGTATCCCAGGCTCTGCTGGCTGTGGAATTTAGACATTTGTGTACATAGCCACCATAGTTTCTCTAGTCTAATGGTCCTCCAACTCCAATTAATGCCCACACGTCAGTTCCTATTATCTCACTTCACCTTTTATCCTATAACTTAGACAGCTTTGGATATGTTTCTAGCTTGAGTTCAGCACTCTCTCTCAAGCCTTGATTTTGGAGTTGTTGTTGTTGTTGTTTCCTGCAGAGGAGCGTCCAGCTCACACCTCCGTTTTCAGATGTAGCTACCAAACGCCAAGTGGTCGTTGAGCCTGCCTTCCACCACACCATCTTATCAGAGGAGCCAGAGTGGACCAAAACCTTAAAGGGAACATTTCTCCTGGTAAATTCAGGAGGACATTTGAATGGCGCTTGCTCTGGATTTTGATATGAAAAAACTCACCAATTTATATACATCCATAAGATGGCAGGGAGAAGTAAAGTGTTAATTTTAAGAATAACATTAGTTAACATTTAACCAGCCTTTACTACGTTCTAGGGCCTGACCTAACATTGTTACATGAATTATTTAATTCGAGCCTCGCAGCTGACGGCTCTCTCCTTGACGGAATTTCAATCAGGCTCCTTTGAGCCCTGTTCTTCACTACACCTTGACATTGACCCCTGTTCTGTCTCAAAGACTCCTGCTAAGTCAGGTTAACAAGAATCTCCCTCACTTGATATCAGATGAAGTTCCTCATCGCACCTTTGATGTCTAAGTCCTTGGCCTGCCTTTAGCAAGAATCCTGTTAGGCCAGTTTAGCAAGAATCCCCCTATCTTGATGGCTCCTGTTAGTAATTTCCCAACCACTGACCCCTCACTCTGCTCTTTGGCTCTAAATCCCCAGCTGCCTTTGCTGTATTCGGGCTTGAATCCACTCTCCCTCCCCTGTTGTCATAGTCATGACCCCTATTGCAAGAGCCTTGAATAAAGTCTTCCTTACCATTTTAACAAGTGTCAAAATCATTTTTCTTTAATACAATCTCCCTATGAAGTATGTGATATTTGTATCCCCATTGTACTGAGAGAAAACTGAGACTTAGAGGATTCAAATAAAAACATTCTGGCACACACAGTAAGATCCAGGCTTGGAAGGCAGGCACTGGGGCTTCAGAGGCTCAGCTCACCACAGTGTTCTACAGGAAAACGCTATTCAGCTTCAAATTATGTTTCAAGCACAGAAAGAGTTCAGTCGGGGTGATGTTAGACTAGGCTTTTATGGCTTATGAAGATGTAGGTTAGCAGTAGAGAAACAGGCTAAGTTAATCTTTCTCAGACAACCTCTTTTAAAGGGAATGATGCTACACAAACTTCAAGAGAAATAGAATTCAGTGTCATGAAAACTTAGCAAGTGAGAATAAAGTGGGGGAAATGTTGTTTTAACAATGCCCAGAGATAGTACAACCTTCAAGTTCACTGGCTTTTTGTTGACAAAATGTAGACTCTGCTGCTGAGAATTTTAATGAAAGGAAATATATTAGCTTTTACCCGTAGGTCAGAGACACCCACATTAGAGACCACTTTTGTCACATATCAGAGATCCTTTTATTAGATATAATGCAGGTCTTCCACTCTCTGTGCTGGGCCACCTAGCAGGTTAAAACAATTCCATGCTTTTGTAGGTCACGCTTCACATTGGAGCAATATGTTTCGGAGTTCAGCTACCCATGAGAAGAACAGGAAGAATTTTATCCTGCTCAAGCAGCCAACACTCTCAAAAGTGGAGGCAGCAACAGCAGGTTAAGAACACAGTTGCTGTAGTATCAGCTGTGAAGAAAATGACGGGGAGGTCTGAGGCAGGGAGCGCGAAGAGAAGAGGGCAGCAGGGGGAACAAAGAAAATCAGTGTTTGCGGCCAGGACTGCCATGGCTCATACGCCAAGTTTAAAGGTCTGAGGACTCCCCAGGAACCTGGCTGAGCTCAGGGCATTTCTCAAGTCCTGGCATAACTGCTTGGAACCCGCAGAGAGCATCCTGCCTCCACCTCCCAGAGCACGGGAGGATCTGTGATGCCTGCACGTGGGCAGGGCTGGGCAAAAACCACTACTTCCTCCTTCTTCCTCTTGGTAATAGAGTCTCAGTATTTTAGCTGAAAATGTCTCCCTTGCAGACAGTCGTGTTCCACAGTTCTTGCCAATGAACGTGAGCAGGAAGGTCATGTGCCAGACCTGGGACCTGGGCTTAGACAGGTGCCACTGCTTTACTTCTTGCTCTTTTTCTTTGCCTCTTCCCCCGGGGTTGGAACATGAGTAGGGTGCAACCGAGTAGACAAGGACCACTCCCTGGGACAGTGGCTCTCAAAGTGTGGTCCCAAGACTAGCAGCAGCAGCATTTCCCGGGAAATTGTTAGAAATGCAGATTCTCAGGCCTCGCTCAGATCTGAATCAGAGACTCTGGCAATGGAGCCCAACAAACCATCCAGGTGATCCTAATGTACAATAAAGTTTGCCAATCTCCGATCTGGGGAATAAAAGAGCAATAAAACAAAAGGAATGAAGGCCTGTCAGTGGTCTCAGGGAGCAGAGCCCGTACTCACCCGGGACTGGCCACATATTTCTGGACTGTTACACAAGAGGCCATATTTTGAGGTCTCTTTCTTCTATCAACTTACCCTGTATGCTAAATAATACAGAGGCTTTATCAAAGTTGTTGGGCCCACTTCAGCCAACAAATCAAAGAGACTCTGGGAGTTACGGCAATTCAGCTTCTGTCTGGTCCCAAATAGGGCTCCCTGTCTATTCCAGTTATGACCCCAGCTTCCAAAGACAGCTTTGGGAAATTCTTCATCATCTTAAGAATAATCCTGGGCATTGTTTCCAACATAACCCCAGATTTACTACTTCTTAGTCCCAAAATGAGTGAGATGGGAACAAAGGTATCCTTGACGATCAATTCTAGGAATCTCAGCCCCCATGTCTAGGATAAATTTTCTCAGACGAAGAAGGTCAAGACTTTTCCTGATTCCTCTCTTAATGCCTGCAGATCCCTAGATGTAAAATCCTTGGCTTCCACCAAGACAGTTGTAGCCTCAGCCAAGCTATATCACCTATCTTTCAGAGACCAAAGCCCCTCAGTTAATCCCTCTGATGCAGCAGTGCTGGTTCAGTTCCAAATCTCCCAGGTAAACTGAACGTGACCTGAAGACCAGTCTCTGTACTACCTGGGAGTCATGTGGACAGTACATCAGGATCTGTGCTCTCTTTACTCCTCCATTCAGCAAAGATTTATAGACGTCTGCTATATACCAGGTGCTGGGAATTGAAGGATGGATGATATGCCATTCTCCTCTCAAAAAGCTCACAACATGGTGAGGAAGACACCAAGTAAAGTGCCAGCCAAGTAAAAGACAAAAGAAAGTACATCCAGTTATAATATAATGCAATACTGCACTATAATATAATGCAATATTGGCTGATATATTTGTCTGCAAATGTGCTTTGGGAATAAAGCACAAGGGCAAAAAAAAACCAGACCAGAAGATTAGGCGGATTTCCCAGAGATGACACCGGAGATGACCTGGGCTGAGTCTGCAAAGAAAAACAGGAGTGAAGCAAGTGACGGAGGTAGATAAAGTCATTTCAGGGAGAAAGAAACACGCGTAAAGTCACAAAACATAACAAGTTCAGGAGACACAAGTGGTTAGAATGGCCAACAAGCCATTCACACAAGCACACGGGAGGACACGGGACAGGACAGGTAAGAAGGAGCAGATATTAAAGGTTCTTGTGGACGACTCCATAACAGTTTGACTTTATCCTGAATATTATGGGGAATATTTAGGATTTTAAGTAGAAGGTTGACATCATTATGCTTGAAGTAGGAATAGAAATGGAACAGCAGCAGTGGGATTCCGACTGGAGGCTGCTATCTTAGCTTGGATGAGAGACAAGGCACGCCTGGACTCAACAGGACAATGGAAATGGGGAAGAGAGGTCAGATTTAAGGATAATACAAAAGCAGACGCAAGATTCAGTGAATACGGCTCAAGAGACTAACGATGGCCAAGATGGCCAGGCACGTGCAGCTGACTGGACGGTGGTGCCACTCCCTGAGGGAGAGACCACAGCAGAGTAGTAGGTTTAAGGGACTGAACAGAAATCTTGGTTAGTTAACATTGTAGGTGATGCATCTGGCAAAGGGACAGAGCCAATTTTTTCTTTGTAAAGAGTACCAGCGCCCTCAAAATGTAGAAAGAGGACCCAAGGTGCCACTCCCGCTGGTCAGAGGAGCTCAGGCTTACAAGCATAGGGCTGTGCATTATTGGCAGGCACAGAAGCATCAGGCACCAGATCCACTGCACGGTCATTCTCATAATATGGGACTCTGCTTCTGCATCTGAAAACACCTCCTGATGTGAGGACCCCAAAGCCAGGAGTAGTAGAACCTAGGAGGGGTGCACAGGCAAGGCACATAACAGTATTCAGACACAAAGGAGAAGCATGAAAATTTCATGCCATGGATCCTCCAGCAAGGAAAGAGCAATAGAAATTGAGAACCAGTATACGAGAAGAGAAAACAGCCATTCGGTATTTTCTCCCACTCGCTGCGGAATAGAGTGCTCACCTTCAGACAATTCACCGTTGTCAATAAGCTTCGGTATTTTCCTTGATTTCCATAAGGACTGTGTTGCAAGTGTAATCACTGCCATTTGAATTAAAAACATGGCCACACCTCCAATAGAAACGACCTATGGGTGTTCACTGCGTGGAGATGGAAAAGCTTGAGTCTGACGGACAGCTGGGCCTACTGGACCAATGCCTGGTCCATAACATTGTCCACAGCCCAGCAGAGTATCTTTTTTATCTGTTTGGAGATACATATTAGTCTGAGTTCCACTTGGAGGTAGAAAAACCCTTCCTGTGTCTGAAGGAGACATAAGGGAAAGATGCTAGGTAGGGTGCAACACTGACAAGACAGACATCTCTGGAAGAGTTGCCTGCTTCAATATAAATGTAAGCACAGCACCGAGCCTGGTGGATGTAGGGAATTTGCATCAGGTTTTCCACTGGGTGTCTGGATTTTCCAGGGCACTAAAATTATCCCACAAGAAGCAGCAAACTATAATAATTAAGAGCACCAACCCTGAAGCCAGATGGCCAGGTTCAAATTCTAGTTCTATCACTCAACTTTTGCAAATTCCATAAGTTCTTGTGTCTCCATTTTCCAATCCTTAAAAACGGGGATATAATAGTACACCAGCCTCATGTGCTTATTGGTTGAACGAGTTACAATTTGTAAAACAGAACACTACAAGGTACACAGTGAGGGCCACATTAGTGTTAGTGCTACAAAATACATCCAGAAAGGGAGCTGGGGACCTGGAAAACCGTTTATAAATCAGTGGCAACACTGCCACCTACAGTCCATCCTGAAGGCTTGCCACGTCAACATGATCATGTCTGCAGGATCCAGCATTCCCCTGCCTGAAATCAGCAATAGCAGGACAGCTACCCCAAGACAAAGAGGACCGTCTTCCACTAAGCCAAGTGAACAGCTTCTCTACAAAAAGTTACCTAATTGGGAGCTCTTATTCTCTATATTCTGGCCTGGAACAGTCACTCCTTTGACTTCCATGCCTGCCTCCTCAGGAGCCCACACCCTGTTTTGGTCTATTTAAAATCCTAAACTCTAGAACTCAAAACATTTGGTGACCTCAAGTCTTGGAGGATATAAAGCATCACATAGAAATGTGTGGGATGTAGGAATAAACCAAAACTCAGACACGGAAACATGAAGGGCTGTTCTACTGCCTGCTGAACTTGGAGCCATCACAGGCCTCTGTCACAACACACGGAGTCTGGGAGTCCCCTCCAACTCAGGAATGCAAGTCCCTCTCCATGCTCACTGGCAAACTCTCAAAGCAGCTGGTGTCTTGGGCCTCTCTGATACCTATGTCTGCCTGTGTGTGTTCACTGAGCACGTGCTGCCTCCACAAGCTTCCTACCTGGATGGCTGTGGCACATGCTCTACTTTGCTTTCCACTTTGGAAAGCTGCTTTTCTCTTTTCTCCAGTTATAGTATATTCTTCCCAACGTCAAACACCCCATCACACATGGAACACTACTCATGCTGATATTTCACACACAACTTCTCCCCATATTTGATTTAATGAGACACCTCATTCCAGCCAAACTAAGTTTCCAATCAAGGTGTTTGGAGTTTCTCATCTCCCTTACCTCCCTCAGCAACAATACTTGGGGGAAACTTTAAGAAGCACTCCCTCAGGAAGACAAAGGACCACAAGGCACAATCCAAAAACAAGGGTCTTTGAGGATTTCTCAATATAATGAAGAGGAAATATGGTTATTAAACAAATATCTCTACTCCATTCAATTCTCCAAAAGAATAACTAATTCCTAGCCCCCAGAACAAAACTCCATAAAATCTGGAGACCTATAAAAGGTGAACTCTTCCACATGCCCCTTTCTTCCACTAATTTTTCCTGAAAACCTGACAACCATACACTACAATGTGCCCATCTTCTTGATGAGTAAATGAAACAGAGAGTATGAAAATCACACTGTTCCTCACGACCTGCATCTCTAGAGA
The DNA here is from genome assembly GCF_021613505.1 of Equus quagga. Classification (NCBI taxonomy): domain Eukaryota; kingdom Metazoa; phylum Chordata; class Mammalia; order Perissodactyla; family Equidae; genus Equus; species Equus quagga. The sequence goes on along the minus strand of NC_060268.1, from coordinate 6,220,716 downwards.
TGACTCTAGTTCCCACCAGGGAGAAGGTAATTGGGTCCAAAGCATGCCCTCAAGTCACTGAGGACATTCCCCCAAACCCAGGCCAGCACCACACTCTGGAAATAACTTGAACCAAGGAATGTGGAAGCCTGTCAGAGCCCTGGCAAGTACCTTGGTCATCACACCCAGGACAGCATCTGCTAGTCTCCAAAATCAGCTTGGTCCACACCCAAAACTTTGGCTACAGCTTATGGATATATCTCTTCTACTACTTCCTCATCAATAATTTTACACACACACACACACACACACACACACACACTGGGGTCAAAACCTCTCAGCTCCATTCAGGCAAGTAGAGGTAGCTCCTCTTTATTCTCGTCACACCATCACTACCAGATAAGCCGGCCCCACTTGCAACACTCTTCCCATAACTGTTCTCTTCATCACCACTCCCAGACCCTTTTTTCCCACTTCATTCACTTTATCTCTTGTATTAACAGAACCCATTCTTCATTTTTTTAAGGAAGTCAGAATGAATAGCTAATTCAGGAAGTGTTCCAGGAATACAACCATCTTAAGAAGCAAGAATTGTCTTCAAATTTCTCCCTCAGAAAGAGTAGTCATCTGATAGAGGGGTTGGGTCACGGTTGGAGCTTCCCCCATGGAGTCAAACTCCAGCTCTGCACTCTCCATCTGTGTGATCTTGGGAAAATTGCCCACCTTCCTCGGGGCTGTTTCTTCATCTGTCACAGTGGGATGTTAATAGGACCTGCATCATAGAATTGTTATGAACATTATGGGTCTTATTGTGTCTACAGTGCTTAGAACTATGCCTGATACATAGTGAGCGCGACATAAGCATTCACATTTATTGTTGGCACTGTGTGACACCGCCCCCTAAGCTGGAGAGATGGGCTCTGCAAACAGACTAGGGTTTGAGTCCTGACTGCCTCTCCCAACTGTGTGGCTCTGGACAAGGTACATAATGAGAATGGTAAGGACACCAACTTTACAAGATTTTTATGAAGAGTAAAAGAAAAACAACAGCAAAACATCTGCTTCTCAAATACTGCAGCTGTGGTTAGCACGCAGAGCTCCCCCAAGGTGTCAGGGGAAGGAGGGCCGAAACAGAACACACAAACAAACAAACATAAAAACAGATGAAACCCATGCAGGTCTAACTTTGCAATGCTGTTGTTTCCAAACTCTCAGGCTCTTCTCCTACTGCTGCTAATGAAATCGAAGCTCTTCTCCTGCTCCAAGATTCAAAACTGCCTGTTTATCACCACACACCAAAAAAAAAGGCAATTATGGATCCCAAATGATGATTCTAATACAAAGGGTCCTGATTCTTAAAGTGAGGGTTTTTTTTAAAGTTTCTCAGTCATTTAAAAAAATTGATTTGGATACGAGAGTATAAAATTAAGTTGAATTATCTAAATCACCTCTCTAATTTTATAGATAATATAATTGAGAACAAGAGAGGTTGAATAATTTTCCCAAGGTCACATGGCTCCTCAATAGCAGACCTGAAGTTAAATTAACCCAGATTTCTGATTTCTAGTTCACTGGTCTTTCAACCATCCATGTTGCTTGCCTCTCTTCTCTCTGTCTCTTTGTTAATCTTGTACCAGAAAGACGTTTCTCCTCTTTTATTGATTCATTTCTTTAGAATGTATGCGTCTCTTTATTCCTGAGAAGGTGAAACGAGCACAGACAGAAAGTGGAATTAAGTGCAGGAACACAGAAAGTGGCCATGCTTCATTAGGAGCAAATGGAGTAAGACTATGTGGAGCAGAGCAACGATTTCGCCATAGCCGTCTCATTTTCTATTACACAGAATCTGCGTGTTCCTTGCTCCTGTCTCATTAAAAGTTGCTGTTGGTTCACTGGGGTAATTTTAAAAGTTTGGAAGACGTGGGCTAAAGTTATTGCCCTGCACATGAGAACTTAATTGCACTTGAGGTTCATTGACCTATTTACTTTCTTCTATACATTTTGTGCCTATGGTAATGAGAACTCGAAATAGACTCCAGTCAGTAGGAAAGGCAGCATCATCTGCTCGTCAATTAAATTATCCAGCTCACAATTTCTTATTTACGCCAACGCCACCACCAGATGGAGGGGAGGACCTATCATCTCTACCGTTGACACTTTATTTTCTTTTCCAAATTCTAAGCCATTACTGATTTTCCTCATTCTAATTTGCTGGAGAAAAATGTCTGTTTTCTTATTCAAGAAACATAGTTTCCTCCTGGTGGAGGTAAAATTAAAAAGCTTACCAAGGCAGAGTTCTTTCTAAAATTTGTTTTTGAAACAAATAACCTTAAACATTTCATTATGACTGCTTTTCAGAACAACCAAGATGCCAAATATATAAATCACATTTTATCCATGCTATCAGCCAGGAAAGAAAATTGTAAATGCAATGTTTTGGTTTCAAAATATACAGTTGAGAATCATGCAATATTTTTTTCTAACAGAAATAATACATTTTTTAATTGTTAAATTAGCACGGGCAAAAGCGAGAACTGAAATTCTCACAAATAGTGCTATCTCTACAATGCCGAGACTGCGGGCCCTGCTGGTCACCAGTTGTGTGTGTCAAAGCGCCATCTTGCTCATATGAGGGAATCTTCAAATGGCCTTCACATCATGACTGAAAGGTGAAGTGATTCTGACAAAGACTCTAGATTCCAGGCCAAACAGAACCTGTACCTTCTTATTAACTAGAAACTTAAGGGGAATCGAGAAAAGAAAAGAATTTGGATCAAGGAGGGCTCAGGAAAACATCTCGGGTGACACTCACTTGAGAAGGCTCAATCTAGGCTCAGGTGATTTCTGGGACTTCTGGACTCCTCACAAGATTCCAAGAGACTCTATAAGGTCTCAGGTAGCATGGCTTCAAAGAAAGCCCCAAGGGACTGTCCTCCCCACCTTCACAGAGAATGTTTAGGCCCACCCAAACAGACACCTGACTGAAGAGGCAAAACAAGAGATGACTGCCAGTATAAGCCACAAATTAAAGCTGTAAGGGGTCGCCTACTTCACACATTATTCTACCATTATCTCACAAATATCTCCCTCCTCACGCCTCCCAAAGCCTAATGTAAGGACTATGTCTAAATAAAATTATAAATACATTCCACTCAGAAAGGCCCTCTAAAGGATCTGAAGGCTCTCTAGATTTCTCAGACCAATTCCAATACAAGGCAACCTGCTAAAGTTATTCCAGATCCCATGTGCCTCCAATACAGCATTGTCTTCAGGAGAAACAAGTGGCCCTAGAGTAGCAATGAGTGACACAAATCCCATCACTTTGGGATACCAAGGTGATGTGTCGTTTCATTATTGGCTATTTTTTGAATACCCAAGACTGTTTTGCTCATAAGAGGTACTCAGATCGATGTATTCAATTAAAAGAAACCAGTTAAACATGAGCAAACTTGAATTCCACAGAACCCCCATCTGATGAAAATGGCTCCTCAACAGGCCAGCCAGTAGCAATCACCCAGGAGACACACTCCTCTTCATCCTCCCTAATAAGGTTTGCAGGGCATCAGGCAAAATAGTCCCCTAGCCTTCAGTGGTGTCAAAATGTTGATGTCTTCCAAGGCCTTCATCTCTCTTAATCTGAGACCAATTATATGTATATATCGTTATGACTTCCATGTGCAAAAGGTTTATGAAGTTGTATTAGGGATTGGTCGTTTTTCCCTGTCCACATCAAATCTCCCGCTTTCACCTAACAGCATTGGGGATATCTTGCCTCTCCCTCTTCTCATGCCATATAGTGCAGGGGTGGCTCTCACCCTGGCTCTGGGCCTCAGGTCCTGCCCATCAGAGCATTGCCCCTGGTGAGCAGAGGGATTTAGTGTAGGGAGCCCAAGCCAGGGCAATCAGGGCCAAAGAGACTCAATCCCAAGGATATTTCATTAGAACTTGAGGACGGAGAAATTTTTGCCCTGAAAGGGGAGGAAGGGAGGGTGGAGGAGGGTGCATTTGGGTTGGTCTGCCTGAAATGCAGGTGAAGCAGAAGAAAGAAAGGAAAAAGGTAGAGAGGTAAAGAGAGACTAAATCTTGAGGACTTTGTTTTAGCCCTCGAATAAGGTCACCTGAAGCCTGGCCTATGCATGGAATTTTCAGTCATATGAGTAAATAAACTCCTTTTTCCCTTTAAGCCAGATCATATTACACGCAACGAAGAGTGCTGCATACATCATTTCATTAAACTTTTCTAGCTCCATTCAAGTCACACCTCTCAGGTGAATCATAACACACCAGCTTTTCAAAACAAGCTAATTTTATTAATCAGTATCCTGCAAACGGTACACCAGATATATATCAACATAAGTGCACATAATTTGTCTTTCTTTCTAAGGAAAAACATGGAGTAATAATATAAATATCATTTAGAGAATTGGATATTTTCATATCTTAAATTCAACCGAAAAGGTTCCTTTGATATACATCAGAAATCTTTCAAAACAGCATTAAAATTTTTGGCCGTCAAAGCAAAGAATATCTTTTTGATAATAATGAGGTCAGTCTGAATTTCTACTGAAAACAAAACAAGACCAAAAATCAGAAGACTATACATTAAGCAGTAAAAGCTTTATTCAAAACATGTGAAACCTCCACAATAGCTGTTTTGCTTTGCAGTGTGACAAGTCCTACCTCGTTGGCATTCTAAGGGAACACGGTGTGGAGAAACGCTGTCCTCTCTATTCTAAAAAGGAAAATATTTGCATGTACTCTAATAATTTTCTGTCAAGCTAAGAAAAAGGATCTTTCTCACTCTTTGTGTTCTCTCCAAAGCCGGCATGGAATGTGCAGCAAATGAAAAAAAGAGTGTTTAGAAGAGCTCTCGTTTTCATGCACTGCAGATTCTCACCTTGTCTCTGAGAGCCAAGGTTGATGCCTCCCATGCCAAATTAAATCTACGATGTATGCAGGAATGAAAAGGGTAGCATTCCATGAAAAATTCCACTTTTCAGTTAAAGTAGCTAAGGTTTATTAAATATGCAAAAAATTACAATGTCAATGTAACTTTGCAAATTAGGGTTTTCTTTCCGAACGTTTAAGCACTGCACTGTAAAGAATGGAACAGCTGAAGGCTTTCACAGCTTGTTACCTGTATCTTTTTCTCCAAGAACATTCACTAATAAATAAGCCATACATTTCACAAAGATAAGGGATTTTTGTTCATATTCCAGTGAGCAGTTGACTGAATATATTTGAACAAATTGTCTTTGTTCAGTGACCCTGACTAATTCTCCTGCCCCCTGGATCAGTGTTACAAACCGTGGTGCCCTATGATACACAAGCATCATATTGTTGAGCTGGTATAGCCTCCTCATGTAGTTGATCACTGAGCACAAAGCTGTTTTGTACTGGAGTAAGATGCAACATATTTTTTTAGATCAAGATTTGCAAAGTCTTAAGGAAGCTGAAGGCAATGATATAAAAGATCTGAAATAAGCGTGTATTTGAATACAGTACCAATAACTGATTTTTCTCTTTTTAAATAACTTTTTCTTTTTCTGATGATAAAGATAATGAGGTTTCAGTAGAAAAATGTAGAAAATACAGAAAAGTATAAAGAATAAAAGTCACTATATTCAAAAATATTAAAATTCTAAAAACATAGCATTCCCTCAAAAACCTAGGGTAGGGAGGGGAATCCTGCCAGACTTTTTAATACAGAAATAAATAAATAGATAACTTTTTTCCAAATTGAGATCATATTCTAAACACTGTTTTGTATTCTTTGCTTTTTACATTACATGTATTATGAACATTTCCTTATGTCATTAATTATAAAATATTATCATTCACAACTGTATAATAATTTACTGGCTCCTTCATTTTAAAATATTGTTATTGAGGTCCTAATGCCTGCCAGGCACTGTGGTAAGTTCTCAGTACACAGCCCTGAATGGATCTTTACGGGGAGACAGACACTAAACTGCTAATTACATACATCAATACTTGCTAGCGATCTTTTTTAAGACATACAAGGTCCTACAAGAGCAAATAATATAGGGGCTCAGCCTAACCTGGGAAATTAGGAAAGACTTCCCTGGGAAAGCACAATTTGAGGTGATGCCTGACGGATGAGTAGGAGCTAGCCTAGGCAAGAGAAGAGGGAAAGTATGCAAGCAGGACAAGATACACGAAGCTCTTAAACTGAGAAAGAGCCCCAGAGTGTTTGAGGACCAGAAAGGTCAGAGTAGGGGGACGGGGAGAGGCTGGCAGGGACGGGGAATTCAGCAGGACATTAGCTGGCTGGGTAGTCAGGGGGCGTACTCCTGAGGTCTTTTAGGGCATATTAAGGATTGTGGGTGTTATCCTAAATGCAATGAGAAACCAAATGAAGGGATTTACACTGAAGTAATATGATCAGATTTGCATTTTAAAAAGACTTCTGTGACTTCTGGGCAGATCATGAATTATAGGAGAGAATGGCAATAAGAGAGGAATTGTAATAACTCGGGTCAGAGTCATGGGTTAGGATCAAGACAGAAAAATGGAAAGAGAGAGAAATAGACATATTCAAAATGTATTTCAACAGGACTTGGTGATGGACTCAGCGTGGGAGGTCAGGAAGAGGCTGATGTGTAGGATAACTCACAGCAAGAGAAACTGCACGATTAAGGCCTTATTTGCTAACTTGGGAGAGCCTGGTGCGGGAGCAAATCCGAAGGGGACCATCAAGAGTTTAGCCAGGAAGACAACCAGTTTAGGCTACTCATGAGAGACTGAAGTAAAGATGTCAAGTTGACAGTTGGATGCACAGAGAAATTTGATCCTCTGAAAAGGACCTGGGTAGAAGGTTAGATTTTGAAGTCATTGCCAAATAAATGGTATCAAACATCTTCAGAATCTGGGAGATATTTTAGGAAGAGTAAATAAAGTAAGCAAAGAAGTGCAGTGGGAACTCAAACAGTTATGTGTCAACAAGAGACAAAGTTTCTCAAAAGGAATTCAAATTCAAAGGTCTCATTCAAAAGGAATGGCCAGAGAGGTAAGAGCAAAATCAGGACAGTGCAGTGTCAAAGAAACCAAGAAAAGAGAACATTGCAAAGACAGGAACTTATCCAACATGTCAACAAGAATTATGTGTTTTGATGACTGAAAATGATCCACTGAATTTAACGACGTAGAGTCCATAACAATCTCGGTGAGGGAAGATCAGGTAAGAGGTAGGGCAGAAGCCAAGTAAGAGTGAATAAGGGATGAGGTGGTGAAGACAGCATATGTAGACAGCTTTTTTGAGAATCCTGGCCATAAAGGGCATGACAGAAGAGAGGTAAGTTCAAGGAAAAGTGTGATTGATTGCTTGTTTGTTTTTTGTTTTAAAGAACGAGACAACAGCATGTTTGAATGCTGAAAATGATAGCAGAGGTTAAAGGGAGGAGAAACATAATGTAACTAATTGAGCCAGGTCTTAGAGAGGATGAGCAGGGATGGGATCCAGAGCACACGCAGAGGATTTTCTCTTTCATAGGAGGTGGAGATGGGACTGTACTATCTCAGAAAGAAAAATGGAGGGGTAGCCAGTGCAAATATTAATAGGAGATCTGTGGTTACCGTATAACAGCTCCAACTTTTTCTATACGGTATGCAGGAATGGCATCCTCTGAAACCCCAGGAGAGAGAAAGGAGAGTGAAAAATAAAGAGAATAAAGATTTGAAAAGATTGGAGAAGGCATGCAGATATGAAATAAACTTTGCCGAGCACAAGAGAATGGAATTTCCAGTTTTGAGCACCCAGATGAAGTGAAAGCTAACTTAAAAGATGCATGATTTTCTTCAATAACTCTTATTTACAGCAATACAGACATGGAAAAAGTTGATAGTTGAGTTTTTCCGGGGCTGAAATTTCGCTGGGAGTAGAGCAAGAAGAGAGAAGAAAAGCTATTGAAGAGCTTGCAGGAGAGTGATTATAATGAAGAATGGACTCTAATCTGGATACAGTGAAAACAAGAAGAGAAGATAGAGTCAATATAATAATGTAATGAACCTATGTGGTTGAAAATTTAAGTTACTTAAAATTTTTAATCATTATTACATAAGGTTATGAACATATTTGCAAATAATTCATTAATAAAAATTTTGATCATTTCACTTAGATAGATTCCTAAATGGAGTCCCTGGGTCAAAGTTAATAAATATTCTAGAAGTCTTAATACATAGAGCCAAATTGGTTTGTATTAAGAGTACATATAACCAAAAAATAGTATATGAGAATTCCCACTACATTCACCAGCAGTGAATTTAGCTGTTTTAATTGTTGCCTATTTGATAACAAACAGGGAAGAATTAATTCTTAGAAAAGAAATATTGAGATATAAAATCAAAATACATTTTTTGACAGTGATTTATCTTTATTTCCTCTTTCTCAACTGAATTGAAAAAAAGTGAATGTTTCATTATCGGTATTTTTCGAATTCATATAAATCATAGGGAATAATATTAAAATGTATCAACTTTTCTAAATTGTATTTTATCTTCCATTAACCCCTACAAAACCGTCTCCATTTTTCCATGTTTTTTTTAAATTTCATTTTTTTTAATGTGAGTGAAGATGGATAGTTGGTGAAACATATCAGCCATCAAAGGCTCACATAACTCATGGGAAATTAATGTTAAGTTGGTTATAAATATTGATTTCTACTATATCAGGATTTTACTAGAGGCCTAGGAAGTATATCAAAGAGAAAAAAATAAAGGAGCCTACCCTTAAGTGATTTATAACCTAGTTGGAAAGACAAACGTATTAACAAAAATTTCTTGAGAGCAAATGACAAAGCAACACCTACAAATTATCAAAGTTCAGCCAGAATGATCCCCAAATAAATGCAAAGGAAAATAAGAAAAGTGAAGGTGGGTCACCTGACAGGATCGTCTCCTCTCCCTGATCCCAAACCTGGTCACTGCTGTGCACTCTGTCTTATTTATCCGTCCAGGTGCGTAAACCAGAGCCCAGAACAGTCCCCCTGAAGCACCCACATTCAACTCTCCACCACGTTCTAGGCATTCTCCAACTCCTCCTGACCCTGTGTTAATGGGGCACACAGAATTTCATGCCTGGCGGACGGGCTCACCATTCTCACCAGCACTCCTCTCCCAGAACAACCACTACGGAAGAATTGAATTGAATGGAATTTTATTTTACCAGACAATATTAATACGAAAAGAACATGAACTGCAACCAGTCAGTCATCATTCATATATTATACCAACTGTTCAGGAGGACACTCAAATTTTACTTGCAGAGCTTCTAAAACAATTGGAAGTTTTATGGAGCTATGCGGTAGATGTAATCCTACCACTCATTTTCCTTTAACTACTTAACAAATATTTACTGAATATCTATTGAGTATTTATGTGGTATTTTTTCCTTTAAACAGCATTGTCTTGATACATTGTCATATAGGCCAATATATCATAAATTCCTCTGTAAGTAATTCTGGGTTTGTTGAAAGAAAAAGAAGTCAACAAGATCACTCGATTTCAAAGTTCTTGGTATGTTTTGTGACTTTTTAACCATTTGCCCTTTTCCACTTTATATAGGTATCAAAAAGCAGTGGAATAAAAGATAATTAGAGAAGTTTAAGCAATATATTTAGCTTCTCCACTCTTGATGCAAAGCTTTCCTACAACAACTTTTGTCCTTTTCATCTTCCCAATAAATTATATACAAATCTTTCCCTATTCCACCTCAGTAGGAAAAGAATATGAATAAATATAAATGTATCAATTAATAAATTATATGACATGTTTATATTTTGAAATAAAACATGACCCCAAATTGGTATTTTTCAACTATTTAGGATCTTAATTGACTATCTCATACCTAACCTGCATTTCATAATTAATTGAAAGTCAAACATCTCCTATTTGGCACTCAAATGTATAAACATTGTTTACACACAGGCCTGGGACCTTCTGTTTGGGCTGCTATGAGCCATGATTCTGCCTTGTGCCAAGCTTAATGTTTCACCAGGTTCACCAGTCTCACCAGGTTCCCTATTCCATTTGAAAAGAGCAGGAAAAACAGTTCACTTTCAGACAGTTCTTTGCTTCTTTTGGTATAAGAAAGTGGTCTGCTAATGACCTTCCAGAAAGGGGGAAAAGATTTAGAAAAAGAAAAACCATTACATTTTCACCAGAGGCGCAAAATCCAGAATAATCTAAATTAAATTCTCTCTCCTCGCCAAATACGATACACACATGCTTGTATTAGTATTCAACAAGTAATTTGATCAAATACTCTATCTACATGCCCAATGGTTCCACTGCATAATGATTATTCCCCTTTTGTAGAAGGGTAATATCTTTTAAATCCCCCTCAAAGAGGCTAAGTAACGCATTTAGTAAAACTGATCATTAACTTGCTAATTACTGAAACAATAAGACAGAAATTCTAAAAAGGAGCACCGAGACCCGAGTATTAAGAAAGGAATATGGGAAGGAGAACCAGACAGGAAACAAATGAAAGAAAGACTGTGCCCGTTACATATTTTGGACCCACTCCAGTGCCTACTCACACAGAAACTAGAAAGCCTGACCATCATAGGGATACAGAAGCCATCTTCTTTAAAAATATGCACAACACAATGAATCATATTTTGTAAGGGTGGAGACATATTCAAGGCCATACAAAAAGCACATTAGAATGAGTGCCTATAGGGAAGAAGGGATTGGAAACATGAGTCAGATATGAAAAGAGAAAAAGTAAAACAAAATGCGTTTAATTGCACAGATGAATTATGTTAAATGTCATTAAGCAGAGCTATTTTAACTACCAGTATTTAATAAAGAGAATCCAAGCAAATGTATTGTATCAGTCATGTTAGGCTAAGCTCTGCTGCAGTAACAAACAAACCCCGAGGAGGAAAATGTTACTCTTATTATTATTAAAAAACTGATATTGTAAAATATGACTAGAATCTGAAAGCTTTTGGTCTCCTTAAGACTAAACCACAGAATTAGACTTACCAAGTTATTCATAGCACTTGGTCTCATCAGACTTTCTGAGGGCACAACTATAAAACAATGCAGGGGGGAGACCAGAACGTGTGCCTGTCTTCTGTGGGCAGCAAGCTCCCAAAGAGAATGGAGAGAAAACGGGGTTTAATCTTCATCTGTTCAGTCTACCCTTCCAAATTCACCAATCAGAGTAAGAGCAAGTGCTGAGAGGGCTGGCGTGTTAGTCTAATGGAACTTCCTCGCTTACGGAATGAAGCATCAGGAGTGGAAAAGTTTCCCCCGCGTGCCCCACACTGACTCAACCACAAGGAAAGTTTGATAGTCTTTTGCCCATCCTTTTTGTGAGCTTAAAAAATTATACCACCACTCTTCAGTTATGAGTCTTAAAACGCTAACTTTATTTGACAAAATTTTAGATTTCCTTCTAAATCATATTGTCTGTATTCCACAAACATTATAGCTTATTATGTAATAAATTTTTTTCTCATCTTATTATAATTTAAAAACCAGTTCAGGGTACTGTTCCTGGTCCCCTAATAGCTTACTAAGTCACTTAATTCATCGCCATAAAGGGAAATGAAGAATAATTTAGGCTATTACCAGCTCTGTAGGTAGTCACTTCTAACGCTATTTTAGGTGATGCTAGATACATTTTATAGAAAATGCTAAACAGCATCTCAAATTCATATGTACTTTTAGAACTATCTCGATTTTTATTGTTATATTTTTAAACAGGAAATACAATCTATTCTGGATAAGGCAGACTATAGAAAGGAGGAACTAAAAGAAATATTTTCTTTAGATGTGTTTTGGGCCAGAGACATAAGATGAGAATTGAAATAATACACTTCAGATGGTATATACTATTTCCCACCACTATTTACTTTAGAGCCCTTAAATTCACAAACAACTTCTTTTCAATCTGCACATATTCTATTATACATCTAGAAACATTGCTTATCGTTAGAGCCTGTTCTCTTTAAGAAGAAACTATGATGTGTGGCATTATTGTCAGGTACTTCTGACGCTAAGGAAACCAATGAATCTAGTGCATATTTGATGTGTTATGAATGCACAATTTATATTTAAAAGGGAGAATTCTGTTCCTTTACATTTATTTAGTGGTATCACCATGGCAACTGAGGACTTTCACAAAGCCTAATTTATGACACAAAAAATACGAAGAAGAAAAAGAGCTTATACTTTCCATGTTTTGCAGATTGACAGGAAAATCTTTTGGGTTGACACATATTTGGGGAGGAAAAAAAAGATCTGAGAAGCATATGGACAAAAGCAATCTCCTTCTATGTGTAAAGATTCTGGCCTCTCAAATCTATGCTATAAGAAAAGCTACCTCAGGAAAAAACCTTCTCACAGAGAATAATTTAATGTCACAACAGAAAAGCCCACAGAACCAATCTCACCTAACCCCCTTGGTTTGCGTATGATGTCCCTGAAGCCTAGCCAGGAGGTCTGAACTCTTTAAGATCACGTAACCAGTCCTTGACAGAGCCCAGCCTCCAGCCTTGGCCAGCTGCCTCCTAGTCCCTAGCTCTTTCCATCTAGCCACATCTTGGATATCCCATTTTTACCACTTATCACCATTAAAACAAACCTATTTTGATTGAGAAGTCTTTGATTCTGGTCAGACACATTTAAGTTAAGTTCTTTAAAAGCTGGTTAAAAAACATTTAATGTATCAATCAAGCAAGTGATAAATTGTTGTATAAAAATTCATACAAGGTTGGATGTGGTCTTTTTTGCGTTTGTTTTAGTAAATGTCCAGGACTATGAAGGGTGAGAGGTTTTACTCCAGTTGTCACAAGTTAGCCCACCAGTTTCATGGATGCTCGTAGAAGACACAAGCCTCCTGTATCAGAGACAAAGAAGAGTTTCTTCCTCACAGCAACAGCAGTAGCTAGAGCATCAGCATTTGCACATGGCCCCAAACCTCAGTCCCTGAGACCAATGAGAAAAGGACCGGTGATGCTTATATGTGTGGCGGTTTGTTACAGAAGAAGAACCTCAAACTCGGAGAATCCAAATCTTTTGTAATGAACTGTAAGCCTCCCTGATCTTTCCCAGGAGGGAGACTATTTTTATTATACTTAACAGGAAGCAAACTTGTCCTTTGCTTCAGAGGCAGATATTATCTCTATCTTCCAAGGCTGTTTGCTTTACAAATATCCTTGAATAAATAGTCCAGAACAAAGTCAGTCAGCGTCTCTGCTTACAGAAACACAGCAGACCCCTGGAGAATTATCTTGCAATAATAACTACTTCTCATTTCTATACTATCTTAGTTTCTGGAAAGCTTTCCCGTGAGTACAACACTCCATCAGCTATGATGATTAATTTGACCAACAGAGGCTAGAATCAAACATGTACAATTTGTCCCATATAGCATTTATTTAAGCCCACTAACAACAGCAGCCCAAGCAGGGGGAGGAAGACAACCTACAGTATCGACCTTAACCGTGCCTCCCAGGGTTCCAGACACACCAGCTGAACAATCCTGTAAACCAGGAGCTAGCAAACTATGACCTGCAGGCCAAATCCAGCCTGCTGCCAGTCTTTGTAAATAAAGTTTTATTTGAACACGGCTATGGCCGTTCATTTACGTATTATCTATGGTTGTTTTTACACCTCAGTGGCAGAGTTCACTACCAGCCCATTGCTGAGTGGCTTTTATGATGAAAAGCACATCTCTGTCAGACCGCAAACGGTCTGGAAAGGCAAATGCACGGCACAAATCAGTTTCAAAAACAATGGTGTGACCGGAGTCAGCTTTGGCCTGCAAAGATAAAAATATTTACTACTGAACTTTTTATAGAAAAAGTTTTCCAATCACTGACCTAAAACATTTGGGTCTACCTTAGAAAGCCAGGTGGCTTTCTCAAGTTTATATATTGATCTTTTTATGTGATCCAAGGGATTAATCCAGATACAGAAGGAAGCATTAGCAAATGCACAAATCCTTACTTGGGCTGTAAGGAGGAAGAGTAAGGCAATTTTATATCGATAACAACCCTGAGGCTGACCTGAATGCCTTCCAGGGTCGAGGTGGTTTCATTCATCACTTCAGTGAAAGTCAGGGACAAATTTTTTGCCACCTTTTCTAATTGGACAAAACACTTGAAGGTCTCTTATGATCACTCCTAAGTTGCAGGTCACTGTATTTTTGGTAGGAGATCAAATTAATGCCTGGTTTCCCCATGAGAAGTACAGTCCTGAACATCCAAGGTGCTCCTGGAAAACAAGTACTGTTTGTAATTTGGGAGCCCCCGTTCAGAAGGCGGAGATTGACTTCAATATGGCCTCCAGGCCAGCTGGTAAACTTTAAGGCTCCTAGTTCAATTAGAATAACTGAGTCTAGTCCTTGTTTTTGGAGGGATAGCCTGGACTGATAAGGGATAGCTGGACTGTTAAGTCCGACCTGTGCTGTTGGTGCACACTAACAAGTAGGTGTCATTCATCCTTCACACAAAATAACTGAGACATGCAGTGGGAACGGGGGTAGGGAAGACATCTGAAAGTGTTGACATATGCTTTGCATGGGAGCTGCAGGAGTTGGGGCCATCTCCTGATGTTTCTGTCAGACTTTTCAGTAAGGTGAAAGAGAACAGTGATCGAACTGTGGTCAGCCATCTGGTAAACGATAGCCAAAGCAGTAATCGGTTAAATTTAAGACTATTGCAAGAGTCCAGGAGAGCTGCCTCAGGGAGTTTTCCTTCATGAAGAAGGCTCCTAAAATGGTTCTGAAAATCAAAGATCAGTCACGTGTCCTTCATACCTCCTGCAGCCTTAGATGTTGCCTCACCAGGAGCAGGGACTGTTGTTCTCCTTCCACTGTCACAAAAGTGGCGTGTCCCATTCCCGTAACTACAACTTCCCCTTTTCTCTAATCATCCACTACTCACACCCAGATCTTTGTCAAGAAGAAGCAGATACAGGGGCCGTCCCAGTGGCGCAGCAGTTAAGTTCACGTGCTCCACTTTGGCAGCCAGGGGTTCGCTGGTTCCGATCCCAGGCACAGACCAAACACTGATAGCCATGCTGTGGCAGGCGTCCCACATATAAAATAGAGCTAACACACATGTTAGCTCAGGGCCAGTCTTCCTCAGCAAAAAGAGGAGGATTGGCGGTGGATGTTAGCTCAGGGCTAATCTTCCTCAAAAAAAACAAAGGAAGCAGATATGAAAGAGACAAGGGAATTTTGGAAAACTTACAGAGACCCATTATACCCCCAACTTTGATCCATATGGACCACAGGAGGCCAATTTGGAAAGCAGTGTATTCAACCAAGTGGCCGTTATCCTTATGATCCAGGATCAAACAAGAGAATCCAAGCTGCTAAACTGGGATTTGGTTTGAATTCCCTAGATCCCCTTTTGGCTGGGCTGCCACTCAGAAAGTGTATCAAAAAGGCTGAACTGGGGTTGCTATTTGGGGATAGAATGTAGCATCATGTGTAGGAACAGTCATGAAGAATCCTGAATTTTCAAAACAGATCTATACAACCCCTCATTACCTTTCCTTCTGATCATCACCCAGGAAGCAACCGAGAAGACACAATCCCTTTCTGGGGACAGGCACATTCAGTAACCAAACAGCCTTACTAAGGTGTATGGCCAGAAGGAGGTGAGGGAGGTAGAGTTCAAAATCTTTTTAAGCCTATTTCTGAGGAGACTGTTTCAACACTCAACAATCCCTATGGATGGCAGGAGGCATGAAAGGTCTATCACAACCTTGACTGTCAGCCCATCGTTGAGTGGCTTTTTTGATGAAAGGAACATTATTGTCAGACTGAAAATAGACCAGAAAGCCAAATCTATGACACAAATTAGTTTCAAGGAGCACAATGGCGTGGCTGAACTCAGCTAATCAGACAGAAACAACAATTTCAAAACTGAAGATGGGTCAACAGTGGAGAGCAATACTAATATCCCCAAGATGCAATCAGCCTACCAGAAGATGGCAAGGACCCCAACTCCATGTAATGTGACTTCCCTTATCTCAGGACAGATGGGCTTACTTTTGGCAGGAGTTACAAGTCTATGCAGGAGCAGCCTCTGCATCAGAAACATAGAGTCATTTATTTTGTGCTCAATCTATGATGGTAGATGTGTTGCCATGTCTAGGACAATGATGGGTCCAAGAAGCAATGATAATAATCTTGGCAGAGTAAGCTTAATCTATAGCTTAATTCTAGCTGTTCTTATCACAGAAAAAATCCTTATCATGGGCACTTACATGAATGACACAGACAGTTCAATCAGCAGCTACAATTTGTTTCCACAGTTTCATGGGCCCAAAGAGGCATGTCTTTAATTTTCCAGTCATAATTTTCTATGTGACAGACCACCAGCTAGGACATTCCTGATAGCCTACAGTTGGAAAAGATATATTGAGGTTTGTCTAGGGGAGTATTAGCCAGAGGCATGAGAACAGTCTTGATTTCTGCCCACTGTGCAGAGTAATCATGTCCATTTTCAGTTCTACACAGCCGATGTTGAGGCTGACCAGCTCTAGCAGCCCAGTGGACACCTTTGGATTTCAGCTTAGATGAACCATCAGTGAACTAGGCCCAGGCAAATAGGAAAACCTCTGCGAACTGAGAGCCCCATTCCCTAAAAAGATAACCATCACTTTTTCATATAAAGCCAAGATGTTGTTCAGACCACATCAACAGCAGTATTGAATGTACCATTCCCATTTGACAAGTGGAACTTTTGGGGCCCTTCTTATCATATTTGTTGTTGAATCTGAGTTGACCCACTTCAAAATTGGAATATCAGAATAGAGAGTTAATAGAGACATTCAGCTTTGACAAAAGCCTGGTAGCAAGCTAATGGGTGCTTTTCAAAAGAGGTCTGCCTGGTATCAATGTAAGGGAAGTGATGCATCCAAAACCTCAAGGGGTGCCTCCAGTTGGAGGCTGCCTCCCTCTACAAGAAGCGCCAGTTGGAAAAATCATTAGTCACTAAGACTTTTAATTCAAAGTGGTCATCAGGGTTATGGGACCCCAAAGGTACTATCATTTCTGTACACATAGCTCTTCCTGATAAGAATTCCCTTGATACTTATGGGATAGGAGGTATGACCATATTCACATCAGTTCCTACTATACATTCAGACATAGAAGGGAGAAAAATAGTACATTAAATTGTCACAAAGGGCCCCACCAACAAGGTTACATTAGTTTCTCTTCCACACTCTGAACTTTGCCCAATCCAATCAGTTGGATCTGTGCATCCTCTCCTCCTCAAGACAAGGTAGATGGTGACTTGGACACCTGTATCCAATAGAGTCCAAAGGAGTCCTTCCCCTCCCTGAAGTTCCCTAGCATACTTAGAAGAGTGGTATGTCCTTTGGTCCTCTTGAGGGCAGAGAGACCGCAGACTCATCCCTATTTATCTTTCTCCATAAACGAGCTGAGGTAGAGTGGGGAGTGCAGAAGATAAGGGAGTGAGAAAGGATTTTATGAGAGGGTGCAAAGGGAAACAGTGGTTCTGCACCAGTAAGCAAGACTCATTTACTTTTGCTTTTGAGTGGCATAGCTCATGACTCAACTAAATGAGCTTCTAATGTTTCCCATCTGCCTGTCACTCTATATCAGGTGGCAAGATCCTCACGGCTGACGCGATCTATTCCAGTGTTGGGGATCCCTTGATTTAACAGCCACAGCCAAATTGCATTCCATTTCGGGGTACAGAGTTATGACCTTTGCCTAACTCCAGCCTGACATACAACTGTCATTTTTAAGGAATTCACCTTGATTTGGGGCATCTGCAACTCCATTACCAAGGTAACATCTCATAAGTTCTTGCCCAGTTTCAATACAAGGGCTGGGGGAGTTTTCTAGGGCTGCAGAACTAACCACAAAGGTTTATCTAAGAATTTGGTTCAGTTTGTCATTCTCCAGTGGGTCACTTTCATCAGCGTTTTAAACCCAATTTGGATCAACAAAAGCTCAAATACTTTTTAATATCTCATCTATGATTTCCCACAGGAATTTGTCTTTCTCACAGAAATTTCCAAAAAAAGCTCAAGAATCCCTTATTGTCATGATAATAATAAACCACCAAAAAAAAAACCCTGAGAATTTTTATTTTCATCTTTAAAGGGGTCTAAGATTGGCAGGAGAGACTGCAGGAGGCGCTTTGTCATATGATGACCCTGCTATTGCCATTTGACCTTAACAAGCATTACACACCCTGTCCACTCATCTCTTAAGTAAACTAGCCAAGTGCTAGCCATTTGCCTGATTCCTACCCGTAAGGGTTGCAAATTCCCCTCTTTTGACATTCAGTAGAAGTATTTCTCTCTAACTGTTGTTAGGTAGGGGTCAGAACCTCTGGTCACCCCAAGATGAATTTTAATAATAGTTTACAATAGGGTGGACCTTAGTCTGGCTGCCAGATTGACAAGAAAGTCTCCCCACCCAGAGGAGAGTTGGAAACAACCAAGGCACCATTCAGACAGCTGCCTTTCAGTTTACTTCCTAGTACTCAGCCTGCAACAACCTCCCAATTCCTCCTCATTAAGTGGCAGTAAAGTGGAAGGTCATTTATTGCCCTGTTGACCATTCCTTTCTTCAACATCTCCACTATCAGTTCCTCAGGGAATTCCCTGAAATCCTGTTTATCAGTCATGATAAATTCTTCCTCTCCCAGAGATGTCTCTTTCAGTATCCCATCCGCATCGCCAAAACTGTCAAGAACTTTGGAGGATCTGAGATTTTACCATACATGAAAACTAACACCTTAGGCAGCCATTGTTTCAGAGACTCGCAGAAGACATGAGACTCTTGCATCAGAGACAAAGGTCAATTTATTCCTCACAGCAATACTGTAGCTAAAGTATCAGCATTTGCACCATGTCCCCAAACTGCAGTTCTTAAGGGTGATGTCAAGAAGGTACCTGCAACCATTGGTTGTATTACAGAGAGAAACCTCAAGCACAGAGAACTCAGATCTTTTATAATGGGCAATAAGCATGCCTGCCCGGTGCCTCAGAGGGAGACATTTCCTTTATCATACCAGACAGTAAACAAACCTGCCCCTTTGCTTTAGAGTGAGACACATCTCTATCTTCCAAGGCTCTTTACTAAACAACTGTCATTGAACAGATAGCCTGGAACAAAGGTAGCCAGGGCCTCTATTCATAAGATATGGAGAAACGCAAAAAACATGAATTGTCTCCCAATCATGTAAACAATTAGTGAAATGATTTTAAAATGTAAATCTCTATACGAGCTTGTTATTGTTCTGTCAATACTCTCATTTTTAACACACTTATTGAGGTATAACTGACAAACAAAAAACTGCACATATTTAAAGTATAAATTTTTCTAAGTTTTGGCATACATCTATACCCATGAAATCATGAGCACAATCAACTTAATGAACACAGCCACCACTCTCAAAAGCTTCTTTGTGTCCCTTTTATTTTTAATTGTTCGTTTTATTAAATATCAGATGATTTTTACTAAAAGCAGATGAAATTAGTTGAATTATCAACTTCTCCTTTGACGTGGAAATTATACTTCTACCAGATAAGGCATGATAAGTGATTCTTGGTAGGGGACGTAAGTCTGTGCTTCAGGGCATAGTCTGAGCTGAATGGTTGCACTAAAAGAAATTAAGAAAGTATTCCATCATTATTCTCAATGTCAGGTGGATAAGACATTTAGAATGTTTATGAGTTTCACTTTAGTCAACAGAGATTATCACTTTGCTATTTTACCCCAAAACATGACCTTCATGTAATATTTAGATAATCACTGAAATAGAAAGCATTGATTTTCTTTCAAGGAATTTCCTGTCTACTTTCTTCTTTAGAGTTCATCCCTTTAAAGAAAAAATTGTCCCATTATATTCTTCTAGTAAAAGAAGATAAATAGTCTATTCATCTTTTAAAGAAAGATATCTTTTCTCTGTGTTTGAGTTTTCTGAAGTAAAGATTTTCATAGTCTTTGGAATATTGAAATAAATTATATGGAACATTATAAGTACATGTCACATTAACATAATATGAAACCATAGATAAACAAAATAAAATTACTATATATGTGGTTTATCATGTATAAATCAAGTATCACTTTACTTAATTAGTAAAGAACTAACAGGTTCCACCTTGCATCATTCAACATGAAGTATAACAGACCTTATGAGAAATGGATGCCTAAAATTTATCTGAGCTATAATTTTATTTGCAATGACCCTTGGAATGAATTCCTATTCAGGAGAAAAATTTCAATTGTAATATATAAACATGTTCAATTGGATGACCCAATGGAAATCAGCAGAATTATAATAAGTAAAGAGCACATAATTAATACGGTAATATTTCATGTCTGCTTTTAAGATGTAAAGTACACAGCAAATAAAAGCTATTTTTTACATTCATATTTATCATAGGGTTATTATTTTTGTTGATATTTATGAACTTTTAAAACCAGGTGATTTTAAAAACGTTTTATCATGCTCTTTTAGTACACCCTAAAAGCTAGAGATATATTCTAGGAACTTAGACCTCACTGGAACTTGAAATGTACCATAAAAATGCATTATAAAAGAAATACTAGTACATTTTCACACAGTGGCCTGAAAGATGTTTAGAAACACAGGAAATAAATGATAAATGATTCTATCTTAAGCAAGGACGGTTTGATAGGGAAAACTGAAAGATTTTCTGAAATCAAAATAATTTTTCAAGATGTTAGATAAATACCACTACCAAGAAAGTGTTAGAGTACATTTTATTAGCTGTAGAAAATTCAACAAAATTTCCATGTTTGAAAACTAGCAATATGCAAGTAGGCATGGAGGAGGGTATTGGGGGATGACCAAAATCTACCCAAAACACTCTGAGGTTTTGAGCCTCTGCTAGTCACATCTTTTTCCTCTCTTCCTTTGACGCATCTTATTCAATTAAGAGCGGTACATGTTAATTAAACACTGTGAGGAATTACTCGGTGCAATTTGTGTCATTACTTACTCTGCACCTATCTATGATCTTCCTGAGTCTGCTCACAGATTAAATTCTTCTGTCGTCTCCATTACCATCATTCTTCTACTTACAAGTGAGTTATTCTCAGGAAAGACTGAGAATCCAGTTCCCCGCCCTCTTAAATTATTTTTCCCACCCAACCTAAGTCCCACAGTTTGATCCTTAGACTAGGACTCAACATAGAGCACAGAACCAGAGAAATCCTTCTTTGAAAAAATATATCTACAGATACATTTTCCCGCCTGTGTCCTGAGTATGAATTCTGAAAGCAAACAGGAAAAAGGGCATTGTGGCAGGAGGATTGGATTTGTGCTCGAACAGAATTTGACTCAAATACTTGCTTCCACCATTTTTTAATGTATACAGTAAATTATTTAACTTCTCTGGGCATAATATTTGTCCACTGTAAAAGAGAGATAATTTTACCTGCCCCACATGGTTCTTGTGAGAACTAAATTAGAAAATGCAAGTTATGAGCCTTCTTCAGAGTAAATTTCAAATAAATATTAGTTTTTAACCAAAAGTTAAATCAATTTCATTGATCATTGATTATTGTCTGTGTTTGGCATATTTTAGTATTTTATAAGGTTTTTTTCCTTACTCTGAGGTCTATTTTTCTCTGGCACTCAAATTTTATACAATTCCAAGGGTGGTGTTTCTAAAGCATAAATCTCCACCACATTCAAAACCCTTTAGTTGCTTTCCACCTCCATCTGGCCTCTACCTTTCTAACCTTATTTCCCAGCTCCCACCCCACACACATACTGGGGTCCAGACAAGCCAGACTACAAGCAATTCCCTGAAAAAGCCTTCCTCTTTCTCTCCTCCGTACCCTGACACGGTGTCACTCCTTTCCAGACTGCCTCTTCTGATCTCTCTCTTTTCCACTTGAACCACTCTTACCCATCCCTCAAGGCTCAGCTCAACGACCCCACCTTAGGGAGCCTTCCGGGACCTCTGCAGATGGCAGTACTCCCATAGCACTAAATTCAGACCACCATTACTGGCCTCTCTAGTCAAATTATTTCATGTGTCTCCTCCCACGCTTGGTTGTGATCCTCTATGGGGGCAAAAGCTGTTGATTTCTTTGTTACCCTAGTATCTGAAATATATTTGGTATTCAACAAATGAAGAGTGAGTGGATGGAAGGATTGGATTCTCTTGGTATCATGAGCAATTAAACCCATAATTGATGCCCATATCCACACACAGAAGTTGATGCCTGACAAATTTTCCTCTTTTGTACTCACACGGATCAAGGCACAGTTTTCAGAGAACGTTTATTCAAGGGCAAATGCATTACATTCAAGGAAAAATGTATTAATCCACTATCATATTTGCACAGATCTGTTTAACCATCGAGTAAATCTTAGAACAGGATTCTGGGGGTTTGGAACAGATCTTTTTACGGGGGAGATGTTGCCACAGGAAGAATCTAAAGCGCCCACTGCTGCTAAGGGAGAGAAAAAGATTGGTGTGGACAATAACAGGGGATGTTCTCAGTAGGTTATAACTGATTCATTGTAAAAGCATAAAAGGCAAGAGAGGATAGCTGAGCAAGACCAGTGTAGTCAGCAACTTGGCATGGACCATACCTACATTCACAAGGGCACAGAGCCTCCCCTGGGAAGACAAACTATTATAACACTAGTAACATCAAATTTGTTAAGAAAGTAAATGCACTGAAAAAAAATCATTTAAAAGCTATAAATATAAATTATGTTTTGGATTTCCATGCTATTGCTTTCCATATGCACTGTGACTAGCTCAGAGCTGGTATAGAACATATCACATATCACATGAAAAGTTAAGTAACTCACCAAGCCCTAAGTAACCTGTCAGGTACTCTTTCACTGTCCCATTACTGAGAATACATATTTTAAGAAAAAAGAGGGGAAAACAGTTGCCTCCATTTGTAAAAAGAAATTTCTTAAAAAGAAAACACTGCATGACAAAGAGTCTATTTTACATTAAACCAGTGTTATTTATCTTCATTGCTCATGGTGAGAGCTGGGTCAAGACAAAGGGACGGAGACCAACAAGACCCAATGGCCTCACTGGCAGAGATATATGAGCATGCTGCCCCGCAGGGCTCAGGGAGGGAGGCTGGGAGGTTAAGTCCGAGGCCAGGGCACAAGGAGAGTCATGGAGAGGAGCAGACCCAGACAAACGGTAAGGAATTACAGCACTCCCACAGCCGTACTTGAGGAAAATCGCTTTACAGTGGAGCACAAACATATTTCTCTCAGAGTAGGAGTTTCTTTCTCACCATTGTTTTGAAATTACTTTCTGTGAGTAAAATGTGTGACTCTCAGCTTTAAAATATTCCTCCCAAGAGCACTTATGAAAAATGTAATGGTTTGGATGCTGAGGTAGATTGTGTAACTATTCACAAAAATGGACTGCCTTTCCCCTGGGGGGATTAAACATCCTCACCCCACTGCATGCAGGAGTACCGTGCATGCTCTGGCCAATGAAATGTGGGACGCGACATATAGCACTTCAAGCAGAAGCTTTCAGAGCAAAGCATGCTTTGCCATTCTATCATTTCCTGCTTCCACAACAATTGGTAATTTTTAAGAGAAAAGCTTCTCCGTTAGTCTGGAACCTGGAGTGAAGATGACATGGAACAGAATTGCACTCAACCCACAATGGACGTGCAGCAGCAACAAAATACAAGCTTTTTCTTTTTCTTTAAGACGCTGAAATTTGGAGGGTGTGTTACCACCAAATAACCTAGTTCACTCTGACTAATAGAGATGCATTTCTCAGACTGGAATGTGGTCAGCCAAGCAGAAGACTTCTTGGTTTATAGTTTGTGATACTCTACACCGAGTATCCTATATGGGTGGCTGCACCACCAGGAAATAGAATTTTTAAGAATAGAGGGATACGCACTGTGTTTCTTAAACCACTAGGGTTCCTAAAACTAAAGCAGCCATCTAATTAAATTAAAGGTGATCAGCTTAAAAACAGGTGGTATTCCAAACCATAGGTCAGTATGCTTCTTAAAAAGGAACCGTATTATAAACGGAAATTAGAATCCTGTGTCAGCACTTTAGTACTTAGTCCCTGAAAGTTAATATTATTTCAGTTATCTTATACACTTAAAAGACGGGAGGTGTATAATTTGTAACACTGCTTATCAAGGAGATAAATTAGAAATTACCATTTGAAAGCCAGAATATCAAACACACACCTCCCCAGTATCGCATGCTTGTTAACAGGGAGATTTTATTTGGTGTTATTTCTTTCCTTTTGCTAATTTTGGTTTAGTTTGTTCTTCCTTTTCTAATTCCTTAAGGTTAAAGTTAGGTTCTATCTTGACATTTTTCTTTTTTTTCTTGACGTAGGCATTTATTGCTATAAAATTCCTTCTTAGAACTGCTTTTTTTTCATCCTATATGTTTTGGTATAGCGTGTTTCCATTTTCATTTGTCTCGAGATACTTTTTTATTTACCCTTTAGTTTCTTTTCTTTATTTGTTGTTGAGAAACATGTTTTCTAATTTCCACGTATTTGTGAATTTTTCAGTTTTCTTCCTGTTACTGATTTCTAATTTCATACTATTGTGATTGGAAAAGATACTTGACATGATTTCAAGATTCTTAAATTTGTTAAGACTTGTTTTGTGACCTGACATGTGACCTATCCCAGAGAATGTTCTCTGTGCACTTGAGAAGAATGTATTTTCTGCTGCTGTTGGAAGAAACGTTCCTTATATTCTGTTAAGTCCATTTGGTCTAAAGTACAGGTTAAGTCTAATGTTTTCGTATTGATTTTCTGTCTGAATGATCTATTCCTTGTCGAAAGTGGAGTACTGAAGTCCCCTGCTCTTGCTGCATTGACGTCTAGCCATGGCTTCAGATCTATGAATATTTGCTTAACACACCTAGGTGCTTCAATGTTGCATGCATACATATTTAGAATACATATTTAGAATTTTTATATCCTTTTTGATGAATTGATCCCTTTATCACTATATAATGACCTTCTTTGTCTCTTGTTCAGCTTTTCAACTCAAAGTCTATTTTGTCTGATAGACGTGTAGCTACCCTTGCTCTCCTTTGGTTTCCTTCTGCATGGGATCTTTTTCTGTCCCGTCACTTTGAGCTTATGTATGACTTTATAGTTGAAATGAGTCTCTTGTAAGCAGCTTATATTTGGGTCTTGTTTTTTATCCATTTACTACTCTATATATTTTAATTAGAGTATTTAATCCATTTCCACTTAAAGTAATTATTTATAGATAAAGACTTTATTTGCCATCTTATTAATTGTTTTCTGATTGGCTTATAGTTCCTTTGTTCCTTTCTTCCTCTTTTGATATCTTCCTTTGAGGTTTGATAATTTTCCATAGTGGTATGCTTTTATTCCTTTTTCTTTATCCTTTTTGTATTTGCTATAGGTTTTTGCTTTGTGGTTACCATGAGGATTACATAAACCATCTTATAGTTATAACAGTCTATTTTGAACTGCTAAAATCTTCATTCCAATCTAATACAAAAACTACACTTTTACTCCCCCCAACACATTTTATGTTTTGGTGTCACAATTTACATTTATTAGGTTGTGTAGCCATTATCAAATTATTAGAGCTACAGTTATTTTTAATTCTCTTGTCTTTTAACCTGTACACTAGAGTTAAGTGACTTCCATACCACCATTACACTATTGGAGTATGCTGAATTTGACTCGATACTTATTTTTACAAGTGAGTTTTATACTTTTATGTTTTCATGTTACTAATTAGTGTCCTTTCATTTCAATTTGAAGAGCTCCCTTTAACATTTCTTGTAAGACAGGTCAAGTGATGATGAACTCTCTCTGCCTTTTTGACTGGGAAATTCTTTATCTCTCCTTCGTTTTTTAAGGACAGCTTTGTAGGGTAAAGTATTCTTAGCTGGCAAGTTTTTTTCTTTCAGCACTTTGAATATATCATCACATTCTTTGCTGGTCTCTCCTGGGAAATCCTCTGATACCCTTATCAGGGTTCCCTTGTATGTGATAAGTTTCTTTTCTCTTGCTGCTTTAAAATTCTCTCTTTGTCTTTGATTTTTGACAGTTTTATTATAATGCGTCTCAGTGAAGACATCTTCGGGTTGAATCTGATTGGAGAAGTATTGAGCAATGGTGAGTCCCAGACGTCTCTTTCAAGTACCTAGATTGTTATTATTCTAGGCTGCAGCCCTATGCTTCAGTGGCCAGCCAAGCCAGAGGTAAGTGGTCATCTTCTTATGAAGTTGGGGTGCCTAAAGAGGACTTGACTCCAGGGCAATGGCACTTCGGCCCAGAGGTGGCCCAAGGAGGGGCTGAGCGCCGGCCCTCGAGCAGTGCTGCTACAACTACCTTTGTTTCAACCAGAGCACTGGAGTCTCTGACAGTGTCATGACCAACTCACCCAGAACAAAGTTAAACTACCATCTTCATTTGTGAGCTTGGAGATAACAAAACCCTCTTGGATAGATAGACACATAAATAAAAAGGAACTCTGCTGCCTGTCTATAAAAACCAAGAAATTGGGGGCTGGCCCCGTGGCCAAGTGGTTAAGTTCGCACACTCCGCTGCAGGCAGCCCAGTGTTTCGTTGGTTCGAATCCTGGGCGCAGACATGGCACTGCTCATCAAACCACGCTGAGGCAGCATCCCACATGCCACAACTAGAAGGACCCACAACGAAGAATATACAACTATGTACTGGGGGGCTTTGGGGAGAAAAAGGAAAAAATAAAATCTTAAAAAAAAAAACAAGAAATTGATACATTTCATATCATTCTTCTTAGTAAACTTCAGGATTACAATATTCTTGACTCACTGCAGTGAATTTGCCAGAGATGCTAATTAAATTGAGGGTCATTTTAGGAATCAGTCCTCCAGGAAGCCTGCCCTGAATCCAAACGACAGGAACATCCTCATGTGTTCAAACAGCACGTGTACTGACCCTACCACAGCACTTATTACTCTGCCTGTAGTTGTCCGCTTTCTCCTGGTACCAGCGAGGATGCACTCTACCAGAAGTAATGGAGAATCTAACTAATAACGATTGAAACAATAGGAGCTTATTTTCCTCACATAACAGTAAGTCTAGAGATAAGAGATTGCTGGCACAGGTTCAGTTCAGGGGTGTCTCTGGGATTCTCTTGGCTTTCCCTCAAGGCCACCAGGTGTCTGCCAATGCTTCCTGTTCACATTGAAGACAGGAAGAAGAGAGTAAAGAGAAGAGAAGATAAGGGGTGGTGCCATCAGTGTCATTTCATTTACCAGGACAACAGAAGTGTTTCCTGGCAAGAAAACCTGCCAGAAAGTTTATCTTATGTTTCATTGGCCAGAATTGAGTCACATGGCCAGCTCTAGCTTCAGAGAAGGCTGAGCAAGTAGGTGACGTAGTCTAAGCCCTAGACTGATCATCATACACCATCTGGAACCGGGCACAGTACTGGGCAAGGAAGAAATGCAAAATAGATACCAGGTATGGAACTAAAAGACTTACGTTTATCTATTTCCTGAATTAGACGTTAGCTTCTTGAGGATGGAGTTTGTTTCTGTTTCGTTGTTTTATTCTGCAGAGCCTGGCACAGTGCCTGGCTCATAGCAAGTGTTCAGCGAGTAATTGTTCAATGGATGAAGGAAAGAAGGAAGAAATGAATGAAATATTATCTTCCCAGCTGTCCATCACCATAGTTCACACTTATATAAACATACAAGATAAATATATATACGTACTTTGAATTCACTTGCATTCTGAGATCGAAAATATTCTAGTCCATTCTATTCCCACTTTAGGTACTCTGTAAATGCTGCTGTTGCTGATCATGGTGATGGTCAAAGTCTCTACGAGACACTTCTCTGGGGAAGATCACAGTGCTGACATCAAAACATGGTAAACGTTAAAAATAGGAAGATTATTTTCATTGGTTCCATCAAAACACAAAGGCTTGTCCATTAAACATGACACTAAAGGAAACTTGTCCCTCTAAACCCAAAGAGAAATATGATCAGTGAGGTTCGTGTAACCAGTTCTTGCAAACTTAATGCTCTAAATAAATTGCTTGGGGAAAACTCCAAGCAGAAGAATTATCATCTGTCTCTGATAAAAACCAAAAGAGTGTGTGACTACGAGACATAGAATTTGTGGAAGCAATCAACGAAATGCAAGGTTTATATTGGATTTAAACAAGAGCTTGTGTAGATGCTGAAGGAGTGTTCTTTATGGATTTAATTAAAATGCTGCACATGAGACCTTTATAATGTTACTGTGCTGCAACTGTATTAAGATGCTCACATCAAAATATTTACGTTTAAATATTTTATAATACCACCCTTTAAAATATTAATGATGCCACAAGTAATCTGTGACATTTCTACAGCCTTTTCTCTAGTAAGTTTGTAAGAAAACAGCAGAGTCTAATCGTGTTATCCCTAGTCAGCTGTTTGAAATTCAGTTTTGCAAACACACCAGCTTGCCCCTTTCTACAATTCTAATGAAAATTCTTCTAAGAACTTAACTTCTTGCTATTGCAATTTGTTCTTATTCTGTTCTAGATAGTGGCACTAGAGGGAAGAAAACGAACTGTTCTTGTGTCATTAAGTGCCACTGCTGAGTTTAAATGCGCTCCTTTTCAGAGAGAGAGATTTATGGAAAGGTTTCGTTTAAAATGTGAGAAAGACAACTGTAAAACATAACAAGTGAACAAGTCAACATTATTTCCCGTGTTCTACAGTTAAGAGATCTTCAGAGATACCTAAGTTGCTATTTGGAAAGAGAGAATGTCACAAAATGTTGCATTGTACATAACATAGCCTTTATAATGATAAGATTCTTTTGTTAACATGGTCTCCTCGAAAGCACCAGAGAACTGCTATTTCTCCATAGTCCCAGCTCTATCTCTTTTCCTCCTGCTGTTTTTATTTCTTGTCACTGACCAAAAAAGGCAACTGAGGAAGATATGATTCAAACTCTCATCTCTGTCGACAAGTCAAGCACAAGTTTGCTGTGATAATAAACATGGTGCAGACAATAAATGTTGGCAGCATCACCTTGGAATATGAGAGGTGATTATTCCATTCTTGCTCCCTAGAGAAAGCTAATTATTAGGGTTAATCACAAGGGAAGGTAATGATTAGAGGAATGGCAGCCAGGTGACAGGCTCTACAAAACCTGCCAACTCCAGCATAAATTTGCTAAGGGTATTCAGTTGCGTCTGGCTATCGATTTTCTCTACTGCAAAAAAGAACACCGCATCATTGCATGATCTCTTGAGAAGTTTAAAACACATTATTCTCCCTTCACGTGTAGTTGGTCATGGAGGGTTAAAATAGTGATAGTCCTGTATTTTGGGTTGAGATAGGAAATAGCTATGTGAAGGTATAAATTCCTTGTGGCAGGGGATTTTCTGACTTGCAAATAAAGACCAAACGATGACCCACTCAGACATATAAAATATAACTGAAATCTCTTCTGGACAATTCACACCCATAATGGAGCAGGAGGTTACTATCTTTCTGATCTTCCTAAGTCAGTTCTCAAATGCTGTTTATAATTACCAACTGAACTAACTTCTTAACCCTCTGATGTTTCTGTTTATAGACTGCAGGTTTTCTCTCTCTCTCTCTTCCTAAAAAATGTAAACTTCTTAAAGATAATAATTTCTCTTCCCATTCTTGGAATTCAAAACTTTTATATACGTCTAACCACCCTGAAGATATTAGAGGAATGCATGTGTTCCTTCTTATAGAAGGAAATGTCTACAGCATTGCTTCAAAATACATTTAATCCATTTTTATTAGCAAGAGGATTTTAAATTTTTTTCTAAACATTTACATCATTGAAAACATTGGCAGGCTTGACTTTTTGAATCACATGATTTAAAATTGTAAGATAAAGGTCAGATACACCAATACAATAAAACTCATCAACATGTTATTTTAACTTTATTTCAGCTTTATTTATTGAGCCTTAAAAATA
This sequence comes from Equus quagga, assembly GCF_021613505.1. Lineage (NCBI taxonomy): Eukaryota > Metazoa > Chordata > Mammalia > Perissodactyla > Equidae > Equus > Equus quagga. Next base: position 6,190,758 of record NC_060268.1, on the reverse strand, counting down.
GAAGACATTACACAGAACATGCATGACTTTCTTCTCTATATTACAGAAATTTGCATTCTAAAGCCCAATGTCCCACAGCAATCACCGTCCAAGCACAAAAGCAGATTGCCTGAAATAACTGGACAGTTTAGCTGGATCAACCTGAATGCTTCTAGACAGCTGAATGACATTTCACTTAGCTTTAGATCTGAGGACCCCAATGAATAAAAAGCCTTCAAGGCAACAGGCACATTTCATTCTTCTCCCTCTAGCACAAAGCAATTTAATTCAAGAAATATTTAACAAGAATGTACTGTTATAAATGCTGTGGAGAACTTGAACAAAGTAAAAGGTAGGTCCTTATCTTCAGGCAGCTTACAATTGAGTTGTATGGAGAAAACATACCTATTCATAAAATTGCTAAATAAAAATAACGTGAGTGTGGTAGGCAGAACTATAAGATGGCCCCCGTGATCTCCAGCTCCTCTTGCTAGTCCTGTGGTTACGTTGCATAGCAAAAGGGATTTTGCAGATATAATTAAGGTTACTAATCAGTTGACCTTAAGCTACAGAGATGATCCAAGCGAACCCAACGTAATCACACGAACCCTTTAAAAGCAGAAAAGAGTTTTCTCCAGCTAGTCCCAGAAAAGGAGTTCAGAAAGATTTAAAGAGTGAGAAGGATTTGACATGCAGTTGCTGACCTAGAGATGGAGAAGGCCAGGCAGCAAGAAATGCAAGCAGCCGCCTAGAAGCTGAGAGAGGCCTCCAGCTGATAGGCAATAAGGAAACAGTCCTACAACCCCAAGCAACTGCACTCTGCCAACAACTGGAATGAGCTTGGAAATAGATTCTTCACCAGTCTCCAGATTAGAGCTCAGACTGGCTGACACCTTGATTTCAGCCTTCTGAAACCCTAAGTAGAGAACCCAGCTGAGCCCATCCTTGTTTGCTGCAAGTATCATGCTTGTTCCTACCCCTGGGACCTTTGCACATTCTGTCCTTCTTGCCTCTTATGGCTTTCACTTTTTCTAACCATTCATCAACCCAAGACCCAACTCTTCACTGGAGCCTGCTCTGCCATCTCTGGTCTATAACACTATCTCTCATCAATGAATTACTGTTGAATTCAGTTATTTCTGAAAATTTTCCCACTGATTTCATTGTTTCATGTCCTCTCCTCTCTCAATCCCTGAGCTTGTAAACTCAATTCTCTTTTTGTGCCCCCAAATAATCAAATATATTACTAAATACTTTACTAATTAAAAATATGCCCTAGCTACTGTGTAGAGGAAGTTTTGAATAAAATTAACAGATTTTTGTATTCATCTTACTTAAATCCAGTTAAGGCTATTTCTTTTTTCCCATCACACTCCTGCTAAACTCTTAAGCTTTCCTCCTTCTGAATCACAGTTTTAAAATAACTCTGTACAAGCAGCTTTATGTGTTCAGCGTTGACCACATATTCAGTTTCACTGAAGACACAGGAGGGTAAAATGCTCTTGCTGTAAAAACTTGCACACTCAGCTGATTCATAGCAAGAGTTGAACTATACCAGGGTGCTATTTTTAGCATTGCTACAACTACTTCTTCAGAAATTATTTCAGTGGCCTCATGTACGTCTCAAAATGTGAAGGCTTTAATGTATAAATATTATCTTTATGTTCTGTTGATATGCTGCTGCTGGTTGGGCAACCATCGGTTTATCTATGGTCATCTGAAACCATTGTCTGAAGCTGAAAAACCTTCTTTCTCTCTCTTTGTTGCAGTACTGTCCTCAAGTGATTGAGTGTTTTGTTTTCCCCTTTTAGTTCTTCACAAGATAAATATCTGAAGAAAAACAAGTGTCTCCAAAAAATGATTGTTGCAGAGGATATTTAAAAAGCAACGATTAGTATTCTTCCAAAAATGTTCAGAAATTTATTTTTATATAACATCAATACAAACTCTCTTGCAAATGTGTTTGTGCCCCTGAAAGACTTCTACTCATCTCCTAAAAAGTATTTTTAAAGCACTTTTCCCTTTTTTTTCCCCATCCTCTACCATCCTTCCAGGAAGTTAACTTTACTCTAAAAGACCTTGCAGTAGTTGCCATATTCATAAAGATAAACCATTAAGAACAATCAAAAAGTAGGTGACTGCAATGTGACTTTTACAGAGGGAAGCCATGGATCACAGAAGATTTAGGTTTTAGTTCAGTTCTTCCACTTACAGCCAATGCTATATCTTCTCCTCCTGATCCCCAAATACCACATCTATAAAATGGAGGTAAACACGCATACCCAGAACAGATCATGGGATGACAGAAAGAATCAAATTATGCTAAATACATTTCACTTCCTTTAAAAGCAGCAAAACATTTTATAAATTCAATGTACCTAATTATTTGTAGATTGAGATTATAAATTATATACTATATGCATAAATAGCAAGGTCTCAAAATCTGATATTTTCTTCATGTCCAAGCCAGAAAGGATTTCAGTTTAACAAACATTTATTGACTAAAGAAATGTAAAATATCTAGCTCAACAGGATTAGTCTAACATAAAAATCTACTTCCTGATTTGAAATCTATCATAATTAGTCATATGTATTATTATGTATGCTAATTAGCACTCAGCTACTAGGACAAGTGCTTCACACTCATTAGATTACAACAACCACAACCCTGGGAGGTAGGAATCATCCTCGTTCTACAGATGAGGTTCCTAAGGTTCAGAAAACAGGTTCAGAGACCATCAGGGACCTGTCAAAATCACTCAAGTAATAGCGAGAGGGACCGGGCTTCACATATAGGTGTGTGGTGTCCAAAATCCCTACAATCTACTACCTCACATCCATCAGAGGACAAGAAAGAATAGTTAGTACTTAACAGAGTCAAACGACGCAGCCCTTTTATAAGTGCAATGGATCAGAGAAGGGATCTGGACCAAGAAGGCAAGGCTTCTTGGAAGCAGTGATGTTGAGTTGGAACATGAGGTGTAACTAGTAGTTTGGTGACTATTCCATGCAGCACTGAGTAGAGACTATGCACAGAATGGATATTTTCCAAGACTTACTGAATAAAAAAAACAAAAGGGATTTCTCTAGGCCTGAGATAGAGCATTTAATACTATCTATCTATTCCTTGATTGATAAACTTTCTTCTTCTCTAACTTACCTGCCCTGCTTAACATTTAGTTTGCATCATCTAGACACACGCAGAGCCAAATACTGTGAGTTCCCATTGATGTTATCATCACTCTGATAATCCATTTGAAAATCAGTCATGTAAAAACTCTCTAAATAAAGATTTGATTCCTGGTTCCTAAAAGACTCAGAACATGTAAAAGGATTTACTCTAAAGAAATATTTTCAAAACAAGACTTCGTAAATAATAAAGAGAAGTTTCCATCTGGGTAAATGACAAATAATTGGCCTTTTCATGATGACTATTATGCTCTGCCATCTGGCAAGCTATTCATTTTTGCCTTTTAAATTTAACCAAAAGATCATTGGGCAAGACTTTTGTTTATTTCCCTATTCTATATTTCCAGGTTTCATTCAGTACATTGCTGGGGATATCATGCAAAATGAGAGTTTTGTATTTTAATCTTTGCTGAATATTGAAATTGAACAATCAAAGTGGTTAAAGCCATTTCTTTCTCTTATCCTCCCCAAACTATCATTCTGTATCAGCCTAGACTCCTCATTTTGTAAGTAATGGAAAACCCAATTCAGACTGGCTTAAACAATAAAGAGGATTTATTGACTCATGTAAGTGGAAGGTTCAGAGAAATGGAGGACTTCGGTGTTGGTTTGATTTAGCGGCTCAACAAAGCTATCAAGGATCTTATTTCTTTCCCTCTCCTCTCTTCTTTTAATCAGCATCATCCAATGTCTTTCTTCTCTGGTGTGACAAAAAAAATTCTGCATCATTTCCACATATTCAAATTACACCATGCAGGAGGAAATAAAGCACCCATCAGCTCTCAGAAAAATTCCCTTCACATCTCATAGCCCAAATTAGGTTATGCTCCTTTCCTAAGCCATTGGAGAAAGCACCCATGGCTTAGACTTTTCTTCTCTGAACACAGGGCCAAAGAGGAGGTGATTAGCCTCTTAGGGTTAAAAGAATCAGGAGTCACCCCTAAAATTGTGAGTACGGTCATTCTCTCCCCCTCTAACCCCACCTCTAACTGCAAGGCTACTACAAAATGCGAGAGAGGAAGACGGGACCATGGTATCCACTAAACAATCCTGACTGGTCATGTAGCCCTTCCCCACCACATATTGCTGTAAATCTACATCATTCCCTAATCAGGATGTTCCGGAACTTTTCTTTACAACAACTACTCCCCCAGATTGCTCTCTCATATTCCACGGAGTAAGCAGCCTGGGAAGGCATTCTTCAAACTGTGAACCAGAGTTAAAGAAAGAAAAGGCACCGCCGACTACAGCCAAGCATTTAACACAGTGGTTTATCAAAACACAGATTCCTGGGGTTAGCTACCAGCATTCCAAAGGGGTGCACGTGTACTGAGAGAGGTGAAACAAGCAACCCCACATTGCTGAGCACAACAGCTTCTCAGGACCCTGTGGGCACACCTTCCTCAACGGCAGGGCTGGCGCCGGGGTGTAGTTCCACCTCTTTCATAAACTGGTGGTTACGTTCATCTGTGTGGTGCCGACCTGCCCAGCCGCGTGCTCAGCGGGGGACTGTAACTCTAATGATTTTAACATTAATTAGTGCAGCTAAATGCTTTGGCTCAATCCCTCAAGGGAATTTTTTTCCAGCAGAGGACAAATTAGTAGTACTACGTATCTAAAATGCATTTTTCCACCTAAAGAAAGGCTGCATAGAAATCCTACAGTGGGGGCCGGCCCGGTGGCGCAGCAGTTAAGTGGGCACGTTTCACTTCTCAGCAGCCCGGGGTTCACCAGTTCGGATCCCAGGTGCCGACATGGCACCGCTTGGCACGCCATGCTGTGGTAGGCATCCCACAGAGAAAGTAGAGGAAGACGGGCACGGATGTTAGCACAGGGCCGGGCTTCCTCAAAAAAAAATAAATAAATAACCCTACAGTGAAAACAAAAGACCTCTAAAGGAGGAAGACAAAGCAAACGTGTATATAAGAGCAGAATATGGCTTAGTTTGAGCAATCCATTTTTAAAAGAGAAAATCACCAAGAAAACAGTCGTCTGCGCACAAACCACGACAGACATCCAAATAAATTTCCTTTTATCTTTGTTTATGTGACAACTCTTACTATCACTTTCAAACAAACTTCTGTATTCTGAACTCCGAATTAGAAATGATACATATATAAGCAAAGATTCACAAAATTCATCAGTCAGAAAAGTTTTTCAATCTCATTTAAACATGGTTTGTCTGTCTAGTAAACAAAATACATTGTCTAATTTAAACTCAAAGAAAGCTTAATTAATTGAAATGCCACCTTGATTACTTCCACTTTTGGGTCAGTGACAGAATTTACTAACATGCTGGGACAGTTGGATGCCAGTGTTTTTGCTTTTTCTTACTTAGCACAAATAAAAATCACAGAATAATGTGAGAATCCTGGTTCTATGTTCCCAGTTGCAAAATTTCTCGCATAGTCATTATTACTAGATAGAATCAGGGAGTCTGGGCCACTTTCTTTTACAACTTTTACTAATAAAAATAAACATGTTGTCTTTTAGGAAGAAATTGTTCTCACTTTCAAGATATTTTTCCCTGTATCTTCCCTGATACAGGACAAAAAAGTCCCACAGAAAAGAGGCCACAACTGGAAGCTTTTGTATATTCTCTCTGTAGGCAAAACTCTGTCCTCCTTTCTTGCCAAAAGAACCTATATTTTAAGTGAAAAAGTGCTTTCCAAGAATGAATTTTGCTGAATAGTGTAAAGAAAGATCACAGATTTAGTAAATTTGTCCTCTAGTTGTGACGGATGACTGATGGCATAGGACGCTGAGGCGATTACAGCTCTTTCTATTACTATTTCTATTACCATCAGCACCTTGGCAAATATCCTTCTAGAGAGAAGGAACAAATGAAATGTTTTCATTCGAGAAACGAAGATGTTTTCCAATTATCATAAATAATGGCTGACATTTCAAGTAACCCGGTTGCTGATCTGAGCTAGAGTCTGGAAGTCTAGATCAGCCTCCAAGTGAAGTATACTGGCCGGAGAACCAGAGTGTAGACCCAAGGTTTATCAAGAGACTATGTCCAGGCAGTCTAGTTTAGGCATCAGAAGGCAAGGCCCAGGCACAGAGGCAGAGGGCAGGTGTGAGGCGGAAACGTCAGGTCAGAATGGAAGGTGAGAATGGAGAGACGTGAGTTTGGAGTGGAATGTCCCGCTGAGCCTCTCCCCTTCCATGGATGCCCGTGAACAGCACCTGCGACTTCCAGCAGTAGGTGGGGGGTCTATTGACGGGGCTGAGCTGCCTTAGACACACATGAGAAGCTTGCACACGTCTCTGCTGAGATCAGTTTTAGAGATTCCTTTTTTAATTTGCATCCGTGCCTGAGGCAACTTTGTTATCACAGAAAGAGTTGAACATCCTTGTCAAGATGATAATTTTCTCCAAAGAATAAGATTTGATTGTCAAATACATGCAAAATATTTTTTTCTAAAGTCCAACTGGGAAAAAAGCGAACTTCCTCAAAGGCTTCCTTGTGAGATCACGAAAAGCAGGTGTCTTCTCCAGGGAATAAAAGGGGTCAATCCAAGGTTTTTTTATGAGCCCCAGGCTGAAAGTATCTACTTCTGAACTGGCAGGTAGGAATTGGAGTTCTACTCACTGTTTCTAGGGCCTCTCCTTCAACTTTGGTTTGTGTCCCTAGAGCCCTGGAGTCAGGACAGCCCAAGGCCATCATGTGGGCCGTGGGAGCACACGCTCCTGCTCGCCGCATTGGTTCTAAGAACGCTGCCGCTGAAAGAGTTTGCAGGCATCTAGGCCAAGTCTTCCCGTCTGCGGGAGATGAAAGCTGGGACGAAAGATCTCCACTCTAATCCTTGCTCCTCTTCTGAGTTTTCTAAGCAAATGGTTAAAAGTAACTCTTCACTCATCCACACGCGATAACCACTTACAGGTCAATAGCAAAGACCACGTCTTCTAACCAAGAGGTGAACCCCGCTCTCAGGGTTCGAAATCCACCATGAATTAGGCTAATCAAATTCCCACAACTGACAGCCACTCTGGCGGCTACAGCTCATTTTTCATATTTTTCCCACAGATTCAGGCAAAAATAACTACCTGCCCTTTTAGATGGACCCAACTCTTTCCTGGACCCCTGAGTAGGTAAATAACAAAATAATTAGTTGGTCATCATTTCTTTAAAAGAAAGGATTACAGGGGCTGGCCCCGTGGCCGAGCGGTTAAGTTCGCGCGCTCCGCTGCAGGCGGCCCAGTGTTTCGTTGGTTCGAATCCTGGGCGCGGACATGACACTGCTCATCAAACCACGCTGAGGCAGCGTCCCACATGCCACAACTAGATGGACACATAACGAAGAATATACAACTATGTACCGGGGGCTTTGGGGAGAAAAAGGAAAAAATAAAATCTTAAAAAAAAAAAATAAAAAATAAAGGATTACATAGTATTTATTAAATCAAATAGCTTTTTTCAAGTTTCAAACACCTTAAAAAAACATGGTTAAGACCGATGATTACATTCTCTTTGAAATACGAACCAGCTTTTGAAATGCAACAAAAATCTGAAAATGCATATTTCATCAGAAAGAAATTTTCATTAAAAGTGCAGATGGACTACATCTTACAGAACATTTGCATTTCTGGAAAAAATGTCTAGGAAATAGAGACATCTAATATATTTACTGACTTGACTCATAAAATTCAAAGCCATAGGACACTTACGGATACAAGAGAAGAATTTAATTTATGCAGTTTCCTGCCTTCAGCAAATCAAATATTATCCCACGTTAGAAGTGAGCAACTGATGGCTAAAGAAACTAAGTGACTCACCCAAGGTCACAGAGTTAGTAAGTGGAGGACATAACAGTAGGCCCCAGTTCCACGCCTCCTAATCAAGTGCTTCTTCCAAAATATTTATTTGCAATTGGTAGTAGCTAAATAAAAATAAAATTTTCTGACCACCACAAATATTTTAAATCACTTTTTCTAATTAAGTAATATTTATTATGCTCTAGACAAATTACAATATTTCTGTGATTTCAATAATTAAAGAATGACCAAATGGGCTAAGAAGTCATTCCATTTATATCGCATCCTCCTTCTGCTACTCTCCTGCAGGATGGAATGTGTATCAGTGGATAAAGAATAAAACCAAAATGAGCTGAATCCTAAAATTTAAAAGTGACTGAGGTGAAAAAAACAAAAATCAGGAAGTAAAAGAGACCTGAGAAATGGCATCTCCACAATGCAAGATAGCAAGAATTAACAATATTGTTGTTATTGTGAGTATATGTACATACACATACATAAATACACACGTATGCATTTCCCTTGGGGTAAATATGTACCATGTGATAACCTAGAAAACTATGTACTATCGATACCTTGATATCTGCAGGCATACACATTTCAAGAGCCAAATAACCAGCATGAAACTTCACTCTGTGGACACAGACTTTCAGTGATTTCTTAGACCTCACATTTGCATTTGAGTTCCTTTCAGAAAATTATGCAATGCAGTTACTTCTCAGTTATCTAAAACCCCTAGAAAAGTACTCATTCTAAAAAGTTAAGTTAAAAGCTTTAAAAATCAAATTATTTTTATCATCTAGAATGGAAATCTTTCTAGAACTATTCCTTCTCTTCTTAACCAAAGTAGACAGAACACGATTTGCCCTTTACTGACTTAGAATTTTTTTCTGAAGTTGTCCTCTGGGCCCACTGAGCTGTATATGAATATTTTCCTCTACTCTAAAGGGCCCCAGAACATCATTCTTTATGAGTAATTATACTTGTTTTTCGCATTTTTATGACTTCTACCTCTCTATCAGATTGTCAACTGTTATGCGGTGGATTCAAAGTAGGATAAGGAGTGGAACAAATGGTCTCTAAGATCCATTCTAAGTCTATTAATGCTCTTCTTTCTGCTGTCATTTCCTTCCTGTATCAGTAAGGATGTTTTTAGCTGCCAGTAACAAGACCCAGCTAACGGTGACTCAAAGGACACTTATCTCACCCACTGAGAAATCTTGAGGGAATCTCAAGAGCTTATAAATTCACCGGTTCAGCAAAGCCGGAGCTCCAGTTCAATTTTTCTGCAATTCTCTCAGCTTTCCCCTCACAGATCCAAGGGGGCCCTAAGAGATACCTTATCACACACAGACAACATTGAGCAGGGGTATAATTTCGATTTCCCTGTCTTGGGTCCCATTTTAAAAGCAAGAAAATTTTCCCAAACCCCCTCATGAAGAGTTCTCTTATGCCATAATCCATAATTACAACTCCAGCCCAGCACTAAGCTGTCAAGGGAAGACCACCATGACCAGACTAGCACAATCAAGGTTTATCTACCCGGGAAGATTTGGCAAAGTAAGGGTGAAAACTCTGAGATTTGGTTAACAAGAAAGCAGGAGAAGAATGGCTATTGAATGTCTATCAATACTCCCTTTTTACCAATTCCAATGCGCTGCTTCTTCTCTGATGTGGACATAAAAATCAAGAACATAGGCTATTGAATATGTGGATAAATTAAGATTAAACACACACTGAGAGATATTCCCATTTTCCCACAAGTAAAATGTGTCAGTCTCACTGTATTAATTTCATGACAATTTTTTGAAGCCTTGGAAAAAGCTTTGGCCTAAAGCCTTGCTTCAAACCAAATCACAGATAGCTAAACATTTATTCTTTCAAAAATACTGATTAAGGACTTCCGACATGCCAAGCATTCCACTGGCACTGGAGACACAAGTGAGCAAATCGGAAATTATTCTCACAAAAACAGAGCTTACAGTGTCACAGAATAGACCAGAGCTGAGCTTTGGATCAGGGAGTTGTTATACCAGCTAGCTCCCCAGATAAGGCCGGGAATTAGAAACCTGAAGTGGTGTAAGTTTCCTTGAATAAACATATTCTATTAACATGTGAAATTATTGGTCTTGTTTTCTTTTCTTCCAAAAACAGCACTCAAATCTTGTTTCTCATTTTTGCTTTAATGTACCCATAATTTCAACATAAAGTTGTTGTTGTTGTTGTTGTAGCTGTGGTAACTGCTTTGCTTTCTCAGATAGAATATAAAAAATACTTAGTTTGGGAGCTGGCTGGTGGCGTAATAGTTAAGTTCACACTCTCTGCTTCGGTGGCCCGGGTTTCACAGGTTTGGATCCCGGGCACGGACCTGCGCACTGCTCATCAAGCCATGCTGTGCTAGGCATCCCACTTATAAAATAGAGGAAGATGGGCACAGATGTTAGCTCAGGGCCAATTTCCTCACAATATATATATAGTTTGATCAATGGGTGAGAGCTCTACATTAAAACTGACTCTGCTGGTGGCTGCCTTATTCTACTACCCCACACTAAACCAAACGGCTATCTGGGAAGATTTCTGCGGGTGATAACCTTCTAGTTGTTTTGTCCTATTGTTCCAGCAAATTGTCAGTTTTTATTTCCTTAAATAATAACAAATATCCCTTCTTTTAAACTTGGATTAAAAATGAAATAATTTACACGAGCTCTTAGTATCCTATTCATTTATGCAGGTCTCTCAACCTTTCCTCTCATTTCCTCATCTCCATTTGCCCATTCCATTGAGACTGTTAGTAGGTGTCCCCTGAAAGCAATCTACAAGTGAAGACATCCTGATGTCACACAGCTATATTCCTTTTCTTAATTAACAAATCCAGAGAAGTCAGTCTACTTTTCTCTGCCTCGAGAAACTACACTTGAAAAATTCTTATAGATCTTTTTATTTCTTAAAATTTGTATTAAATATTTCCTGATAATAATAGAAAATAATTACTGTATTAAATTTGATGATGCAAAGTCCTTAAGCCTGAAATAGACCACTATAGAAAGACAAAACAAAATTCAAAATTATATGTAAAATGTTACACAAAATGTGATTTATATTACTTGTTATTTTAATATTACTAATCCTTTCCAAACTAACCTGCAAAGTAAGACACGTAAAAACTGTTTGCTCGTATTTCCAATTCTACTCTTACATTTGCACACAGAGTCAGAGCAATACCAGGCCTTTGGAACAAAGCACCCATGAGTTTTTCTCTTCTTTATGCACAATCCCACCAACACTATTGACTTGCTGCTACACCTGAAAAAAATTTTTCCATTCCTGGTGAATGTGGTCTTCTCCCTCTAGATTCGGAGTCCACAAAGCACAGCTACCACATTTATTCATCCCTCTTTGCCCCAACACCACCTAGCAAAATATTTTCCATGTGACAGTCACTCAACAAATATCCAGCCTGTTAAGATAGTATTCTGCCTCACCTCCTAGTGAAAATTAAGTCACGAAAGGCAACAGCAATTGTTAGAATAGTCTAGAAGTGAAGAGAGTCAGCTAGCCTAGGAGAGAGGAGTTACCTTTGACAGTTTTCAGGAATAGTGGAAACACATATACCCAAATTGATGAATCTACCTTCCAGGATCTTAATATCTACTTAGGAGCCTAAAATATATACAAAATATTATACAAAAATAACTAACAGGAAACAAAATACATAGTACAAGAGTGCTAAAGGTAAACACTGAGAAAGTTTCAGAAGACAAAAAATAACTCTATGCTGGAATTGTCTGAAAAGTCTTTATGGAAGAGGAGGACCTACAGGTAAACAGTAATGGACAAAAGGTTTCAAAAAGATAAAGGGTGATGGTGGGGACCTGCGGGTACAAATAAGAGTGTGAAGAAAGGAAGGCACACCGTTCACAAAAATTAACTCAAAATGGATCATAGACCTAAATGTAAAACACAAAATTATAAAATTCCTAGAAGATAATGTAGTGGAAAACCTAGATGACCTTGAGTATGTTGATGCTTAGACACAACACCAAAGAAATGATCCATGAAACAAACAACCAATAAGCTGGACTTAATTAAAATTAAAAACTCAAGAGAATGAGACAGCAAGCCACAGACTGGGAGAAAATATTTGCAAAAGACACATTTGATAAAGGACTGTTAACCAAAATATACAAAGAACTCTTAAAACTCAAGGATAGAAAAATGAACAATACAATTAAAAAATGGCCCAAACATCTTAACAGACATCTCACCAAAGAAGACACACAGATGGCAAATGAGCATATGGAAAGATGCTCTACAACAGATATCATCAGAGAAATGCAAATTAAAACAACAGTGAGATATCTCCATACGCCTGTTAGAATGGCCAAAATCTGGAACACTAACAACAAATGCTGATGAGGATGTGGAGAAACAGGAACTCTCATTCATTGCTGGAGGGAATACAAAACGGTACAGCCACTTTGAAAGACAGTTTGGTGGTTTCTTACAAAACTAAACAAACTCTTACCATACATTCCAGCAATAATACTCCTTGGCATCTACCCAAAGGAGCTGAAAACTTATGCTTACACAAAAACTTGCACACAGATATTTATAGCAGGTTTATTCATAATTATCAAAACTTGGAAGCAACTGAGATGGCCTTCAGTAGGTAAACAGATAGATTAACCGTGGTACATCCAGACAAGGGAATATTATTGAGCACTAAAAAGAAATGAGCTATCAAGCCATGAAAAGACATGGAGAAAACTTAAATATGTATTACTAAATGAAAGAAACCAGTCTGAAAGGCTACCTACTCTATGATTCCAACTATATGACATTCTGAAAAAGGCAAAGCTATGGAGACAACAAAACGATCAGTGGTTGCCAGTGGCAGGTGGAGAGGAGGAGAGAGATGAGTAGGCCGAGCACAGAGGATGTTTAGGGCAGTGAAAAGACTCTGTATGAAATTATAGTGGCCATAGGTCATTATACATTTGTTCAAACCCGTAGAATGGACGACACCAACAGCAAACCTAAGGTAAACTATGGACTTTGAGTGATAATGGTGAGTCAATGTCAGTTTATCCTTGGTCAAAAAAGCGCCATTCTGGTGCGCGGTGTTGATAACGGGGGAGGTCACGCATGTGTGGGGGCAGGAATTATGGGAAATCTCTGCACCTTCCTCTCAATTTTGTGGTGAACCTAGAACTTCTCTTAAAAAAATAAAGTCAAAAAAATTTAAAAAGAAAGGAAGGTACAAATCTATTTCGGGGATAATATGGAGGTCAATTCAGGTAAAGCAGAAAGTTGATGTAGAAAAAAAGTGGGGGACAGCTACTTCTGGCAGTGGTATAGCTACTTCAAATGGCTCTTCAGTCACAAAAAGTCCTTTTTAATACATTTAATATTTTGAAATGCATTTAATACTCTCTAATGCATTTCTGTGTTCATAGAAAGTAAGAGAAATCAGCAAGGATGGATTTCCTGGTTCTCTCTCTCACACACACATACACACACACTGACCACATCACGCACACACATACCCAGTTCACAGCTGAGAACAGTGAGGTTTAAGGCAAATGGGAAGTCAGGATTTTTCAGCAGAAGGCAATAGCCGACAATCCTTCAGCAAATAGAATAATTCAGTGGGAAAATGAGCCTGAAACTTGAAGGCTTAACGCTGGACCCTCTCAGGTGGCCGAAGTGCCCCTAGTTGAGTGGCATCCCCCAGTGCTGTGTAGAAGCAAGATAACATATCTGCCAGAGGAAAAGATCCCCACTGCAAGCCCTCAGGACTCCCATGGATAAAATGAAACAGATAGGAGCTCACTATCTGTACTATCTGTCCACAAGGAATTAAGCCATCAAGAGGGAAAAAAGAAACGGTAGACATTAGATCTGGACCTGCAAAGAAATCGTATGGGGGTTATAAAATACCAAATGTAAATAATTGCATGAAGTGTTTGAAGAAATAAGAGATGAAATTATGAAAATGAACAATCAACAAGAGATTGTCAGAAATGAGCATGTAGATTTACAAAAGTAGTCAAATTGAACTTTTAGAAATAAAAAATACAGTGGAAATTAAAAACTGAATGCTTAGGTTAAAGAGTAGATTAGATTCAGCAGAAAAGAGAGTAAGGAGAAAAAGTACGATTATCTCCAGTAAATGCAGAAAAGACATTTAATAAAATTCAATACTTGTTCATCACTAAAAAGAAAACCCTTGGAAAATTGGAAAAAGAAACATTCTTAACCTGATCAAAAGAAGTTACAAAACTCTGAAGCATTTCCTTTAAAATCTTTTTTTTTTTGAAAGAAAAAGAATGCTCTTTATCACTGTCTCTTTAAGATGCCTGAGAGAAAATACAGAGAGAACCCTCGTCACCTAAGGATAGGGAAGGGTTTCTCTAAAAGAACAGCAAAGGTATTCATGTGACAGAAAAATAAATATAACTACAATAGAATTTAAAAATTTTATTCATCCAAAGACATCAAAAAAAGAGAAAACAAATAGCAAAGTGGAAGAAGATATTTGTGACATACATAACTAACAAAGACCTGACGTACAGTATAAAGAACCTCTACAAATCAATAGGAAACAAACAGAAAGTCCAATAGAAAAATGGGCAAAAGACACAAACCAGTATTTTACAAAAGAGGAAATACAAATGGGTATAAACAAACAAAGATGCTCACCTTTAATCAGAAAAAATATAAATTAAGACATTAATGACATATAATTCTAAATCTACTAAATTGGCAAAAATTAAGAACTCTGACAATATGAAGTGTTGGAAAGGTTGCAAATCAACAGAAATTTGTATATATTTTGAAAGAAAAAATGTAGGAAAAATTTGACACAATGAGTGATTTTTTTTCTCTAAAGATTTACATTTACTTGCAGCAGGCAGTTGAAGAAAGGAGCCATCCAAGATGACCTTAAATGAATTCCAGCAAATGAGATGAGTCAAATCTGAGCCATAGTCCCTGCAAGGAGCAGTCTATTTCCCAGCCTCTCTTACTTCCAGGGTAAAATCTTTCAAGGTCCCAACTCGAAGTGTGGAAGAATTATCAGGTCCCCACTTGGCTGGACTAAACATCAACTTTTGCCCCTATCTCTGGGAAGCTATCAAAACTGCTGTCTCTCATCCAGCGCTTCCTGAATAAGCAGAGGCTTTTAGGGTCACAGTAGCCCTAAATTCCCTACTGGCCTCTCTGGGTTTCTATCTTCTCCCAGATTTTAGTTCCATAATTCCTTTCAATTCTTATTAGCTTTGTGATTTTTGTGTTTGTTTTTTGTTGAAGCCTAATTAACATGCGACGTTATATCCTTTTCAGGTGTATAACATCATAATTCAGTATTTGTATATATCACAAAATGATCACCACAGTAATTCTAGTTAACAGTTGTCACTACACATAGTTATAAATTGTTTTTCTTGTAATGAGAACTTTTAAGATCTTCTCTCTTAGGAACTTTCAAATATACAACACAGTATGGTGATGTCTTTAAATACACATATAACTGGGGAGCGGGGGAGACTTTTGTAGTATTCCCCAACGGGAGGCTGTTCCAAAGAACCAGGTCCACCATTACTGGAACTAGAAAGAAAAACTTCTAAAAATTCCACTTCCCTGGCCATGTCTCCTCCTTTCTACAAATGGCAATTGTTCCCAAAGTCTCTTTCCCGTCCACCTTGTAAACTTCCAGGGAAAACATTTCCAGATTTCTCTGGACTGGCTACCTCCCCCTCCTCTCGTGTCTCTTCTTGGTCCCTTCCAACAGCTCTCTGCTGCTTTGAATGAGCTGGCCCCTCCAGCTCCTTCAGTTCTCCCTCTCAACCACCCCTTTGGTCGTTATAAAATATAAGGACCGGAAGCAGCCTCTGCTGATGGGGATGAACAGTTTTTATTTTTTTATTTTAATCTGTATTTTCTAAAGTTTTACAACAAACATGGTTTTTTAAAGGTATCGTGTTTAATGTTGCAACATTTCTTAACAGATCACAGACCGTGTGCTATTTCATATCTATGCATAATTTGCTGTTTGCCTCTGCTACGATGGAACCAGCATGATCTATTTGCACAAGTGATTTCCGCGTTTCCTTAGGACTTTAAGACTCTGCAGCTGCTCTCATGTAGAAAATGAATTCCCATGCAGGTGTCCTTGCTCAACCGACAGATTCGCAATTCTGTTTCCAGGCTTCCCTTTCAGCTTTCACTTTCACTTATTTGGCACTCAGATGTGGAAAATGAAGGACTTTATTCTTCTTCTTTCTTTTTCAGTACAGTAACGGGGGTAATACTTTTTTTTTAACGTTTTCAGACGCACTTTCACATCCTGTAAATCGCACTGTCCTGTGACTCACTGCCCAAGAAAGGGCAGAATCAGCTGGAACAAAAGTCACTGCTCAGGGTCGACTGTCAAATTAGATTTTTTTAAAAATTGCTAATAAGAGAATAGTCTTGAAAGCTAGCATGGTTGAAAGAGAAACATTTCATAAATTCTTTAAGTTCTAATTAACACATCAGGAGCCAGACCTCCGTCTCCGAACCACGAGTAGAGCTAACTCAGGCTGTGACATAAAACTGTCACTATAGCACAGGAAGCAGGAGACCCTGCCCACCGGGGCCTGTGGACTGCAGAAAGGAGTGACAGAGGAATGCGTCAGACATATACACCAGGTGCGCAATTCCAGGAAGGAGGTATACCAGAAGAGCTGAGGGGTCTTGGGCCAGTACCCCATTTGGAGCTCTAGGAGGAGATTAGCCCACCAAGATAATGTTAGTGATGTGCATAACCGGGCGGCAGGAGGGCTGGAGTAAGCGTTCCTCAGCCTCCCGTGGCTGCTAGGTGATACAGAAGGGACCTCAAAGTTACTGCAAGCCCAGAGGAAGGATCTTAGCTGAGGGCCTGTGGTGCTCTCATGGACCCACAGTGATGATGCGAAATATAGCCCTTCCAGAGGCTGTGAGCTGGATAGCCATGGGCTGTGGGGAGGGAGGGGGACCATGGCTCAGACTCTGAAAGGACTGCAGCTCAGGCAAACACCGTGGTGCCAAAACTGCAAGGGGGACCAAGCTTTGCCTGATGCAAGAAAAAAAATGCACAGGGGCAGCCTGGTGGCGTAGCAGTTAAGTTTGCACTCTCCACTTTGGTGGCCTAGGGTTCACTCATCTGGATCCTGGGTGCAGACCCACACACTGCTCATCAAGCCATGCCGTGGTGGCATCCCACATATAAAATAGAGGAAGATGGGCATGGATGTTAGGGACAAACTTCCTCACACACACACACACAAAAAAAAGCAGATTTTTTACCACATATCAGCAGACCCCAGTCCAAGAGGCCAAGATCTATACCATGATGTATATTCTGCAGTAGGGACCGAAAAGGCAGAAAGGCTAGTGAAGGACCTACTGGCAGATAGAGATCCTTCCTCCCCAGCACCACAAGGTCATGTTGATGCCCCCACTCATCCAGGCACCATTTTGGAGAGAAGCAAGAGGAAGGGGAAGAAATCTGAGACATTGAGCACTTACTAAAAGAGAGTGAGTTTCCTAAAAGATACCCTTTAAACTGAAAGAGACTTAGATTCAATTGATTGGAAAGTAGTAGTTTGTTCCTTTTTATCCCTACCAGCCAGCATGGTGGAGTTCAGGAGAAAAATTAGATCCATTGTAGAAAATAAACATTTATTATGCCCCGAAATAGACCTACTCCTATATGAACGTTTGATTTGTGACAAAGATGGCACCACGGAGCAGAGGGGAAAGATGTCCTTTTCAATTTACATATCTGGAACAATGAGATTACCATACAGGGAAAAACGACACAACCCCTACCTTGTTCCATATACAAATATCAACTCCAGGTGTCAAAACAAGATGTCTTCTGGAACTGTGCTGCCCAGTATGATACCTGCTAGCCACATGTGCCTATTAAACGCTTGAAATTTTGAAATTTACTACTATGAATGGAGATGTGCTCTAACTACAAAATATACACTAGGGTTTGAAGATTTAGTATGATTTTTTTAAACATAAAATATCTCATTTATCATGTTTTATATTGATTACATGTTGAAATTATGATATTTGGGATATATTAGGTAAAATAAATCATTATAATTAAATTCACCTGATTCCTTTTACTTCTTTAAATGCGGAAAAATTTTAAGTTACTCATGTGGCTTTCATATTTCTCTTGGGCAGCTCTAAGCTAGAAGAAAATATTGGAGAATATCTTAATTCATGTTAGGAAAAGATTATTAAAATTGGATAGAAAAATCACTGATCATAAAGGGAAAGAATGATAAATTGGACTACATTAAAACTAAAACTTCTGTTCATCAAAATATATCATTAAGAAAATTAAACGTAAGCCATTAAGTGAGAGAATATATTGGCAACACAAAACCTAACAAAGGACTGACAGACAAAATGTGTAAAATACCTCCTACAAATCAATAAGAAAAAGAAAGACAACGCAATTTTTTTAATGGGCAAAAGACTTTAATAGGTAATTCACAAGGAGGAAATCTGAATGGCCAATAAACATATAAAAAGGTGCTCAACCTCATTAAACGAGTAAAAATGAAAATTAAAACCACAGTGACATATGACTACATTTCCACCAGAATTGGCTAAAAGGGAAAAGGTTGGGGCCAGCCCACCGGTGTAGTGATTGAGTTCCCACACTCCGCTTTGGCAGCCCAGGGTTTGCAGGGTCAGATCCTGGGTGCGGACCTACACACTGCTCATCAGGCCGCACTGTGGAGGCATCCCACATAGACTATAGGAAGACTGGTACAGACGTTAGCTCAGTGGCAATCCTCCTCAAGCAAAAAGAGGAAGATTGGCAACAGATGTTAGCTCAGGGCCAATCTTTCTCACAAAAAAATAAATAAATAACAGGGAAAATGTTGACAGTACAAAGTTTTGGTGAGGTTATGAAATCACGGGAAGTCTCCTACAGATTCAGATCTATGTAACCAATTTGAAAATCAATTTGTCATTATCAACCAAAGTTGAAGATACACACACCCAGCAATTTCCCCTCTTAGGTGTACACCCAATACATGTATACATTTGTGCATCACAACACATGTACAGGAATGTCTGCAGCAGCATTATTGGTAAAAGCCCCAAACTGGAAATAACCTAAATGCCCATCAATATATAAACTGCATATATTTCTGCAACAGCATACTCTACTGCAATCTCAACAAACTCAACAAGCTACAATCTCAACAAACATGGACAAACCAAACACACCTAATATTGAACGTAAGAAGCCATACCAAAGTCCGCATGCTATGTAATTTGACTTATACAAAATTCAAAAGCAAGCAAAGCAAAACTCAAGTATTTAGGGGTGAATACTTAGAAGATTATAGTGGGAAAGGCAAACGGGTCTTCTAGGGTGCTGTTAATATTCTATTCTTGACTTAAGAGTTGGTTACGAAGAGTTTTATCTTAAAATGATTCATTAAGCTATATGCATATTTTATGCATTTCTCTGTATTCATGTCATAGCTTACAATTAAAAAGATGAGAAAGAAGAGTTACCATTTGCCTTGCATATTTGGATGATAGTGTTATGTTTGCCACCCTGCTACAAGTAATTTATTCTATAGCCTGCTACATCTTCATATGGTTATTTCAGCTCTGCCTTTTTCCTGCCTTACTCTAGGACAAGCTTTCAAGGGATCCAAAATTTTCCATCACATATCCATCTAAATAATTCTCAGTAATCCAGCCCAACTGTATGTTAATATGTAAATGTCTACATATCACCATGATATTATCAATTCATTTTTTCGTCTCTGCATATAGAAGGAATATTTTTTTGCATTCAGATTGGACTTTATTGCTCATTGAGGGGATAAAATTAAAATATCACTTTGAGAATGCCATAAAAAGTTAGAAAGATAACCATCACATTCCTAACCCCATGTTATTTCCCCTTGCTTGGGTAATAGGTGTAAACCTCAGCCTCCTATTTGTATCATTTTTATGTAACCACAGGAAACTGTCTTTTCAACTCTCCAAATCAACTGACAAAAACGTTTGGTATTTAGCGGATTTTTTTTCATTGGTAAAACATCCCAGAAGACCTACTCTCACAAACCTTAGTCATGCGCTTACTTGTCGTATTAAATTCCTGAGTTGGCCTTAAAATAGTATCACAACTTAGTGGCTTAAACCAACAGAAATTTATTCTCTCACAGTTCTGGGACCAGATGTCCAAAAGCAAGGTGTCAGCAGGTCGCACCCCCTCTGCAGGCTCTGGAGGAAAATCCTTCCTCGCTTCTCCTAGGGTCTGGTGGCCATCAGCATTCTCTGGCTTCCTTTACTTGTAATCCCATTACTCCAATCTCTGCCTCCATCTTCACATCACCTTCTCCTTTGTATGTCTGTGTCTTCTCTTGTGTCTCTTACAAGGACACTTGTCATTGGAATTAGGGCCCACTGAGGTAATATGGGATGATTTCTTCTCAAGATCCCTAACTTAATTGCATCTACAAAGACCCTTTTTCCAAATAACATCACATTCACTGGTTTGGAATGAAGGCCACCATTCAACCCACTACACTTGTTACTGTTGGAGGTCACCGAGAGGACGTGACCACTAGTTGACCTGCAGGCTGGACCTGAGCATTCAGAGACTCCTTACCCTCCCCCCTGTCCTTGGAATGTATGTTCTGCGCACTGTTCCCACAGTAGGAGCTGCTTTCAAGGACTGGGCCTTGAGAGAGTAAGATGTCGTTGAGACCATCTGGACTGAATAGGTGACTGATCCTTGTTAAGGTCTCTATGTAAACTTTTAAGATTCTGGCAGTCAGGTACAGAGATCTACTCATCTTGTGGCCTCCCACGACAGCCCTCGTGTGTAAGTTCCCTTGCTTATTAAACCTGCCACCTACCAATCTGCAGTTCTCGTTCTTTGGTCTCTCCTTTCCCTCCATCTATGGGGGACCGTTTCAGATTTCACCCAGGAAACTCCCAAGGTTGCAAACCAACAGTTACGTCAGGGGAAGAAAAGAAATCATAAAAAAATTAAAAGGATACAAGAATAATAGAGGTAATGAGGCCATTTTGGATGGGCTTCCATAGTTAAATTCCTAACAAAAATATATACATTACACATCCATTTTCATATCCCACATACACTTAATTGCAAACTCTTAAGAGAACAGAAACTAGGTTTTATTCAACTTTGAATCCCAACACTTAACCTAGTGCTCTTAAAGTAGATAGAAAATTTACCTAATACATATCATGTAAAATAATTCTGTAGCTACTTAACTACCACTAGTTGTGCCCAGAGTCAAAATTGGCTTTAACATAAGGAAATAGAATTGCCATTTTTTTCCTATCTGAAGCCTAAAAGTCAAGCATTATGCTAGTCACTGACAACAAAAAGCTGATACCTGGGGAGAGAAAGGAAGAAATGAAGTAGACAACAAAATAGGCATGGATATGTTTGCTATGGGAAACTTGAAAGAATCTTAGAGAGGTAAAGAGAGAAATTGATGGAGCTCTAGTCACAGCATCCTGGCAGGTCCTAGGATGCTTTCACAAAAAGCCCACACAAATAGCACTAAAGGCATGAATGGTGGAGAAAAGAATGAAGACCCTCAGGGAACTGACCACAGATAGAAGAAAAAACTGTCTTGCGGTAGGATTGGGATGACATCTTGGAAAGAGTAAACAGCCCACTTACACACAGTTTCTCAATGGAAAAAGAAATTATAATGTCAGAAATATGAAATGACTGTCAAAGTATATAAAACCAACTCTGTAAGTTGTAAAAGAGAAGTCTTAGGTCTACTCTGAGCCGTGATAAAAATCACACTTCTTTTAATAAAAATTCAAAACATGATCGTTTTGTTATCACTCAAGTGTCAATCACTATCCAGTTTGTATTATGCATGCTCACCTGCCCACAGAAAAGTGTGTGTGTGTGTGTGTGCGCGCGCATGCGTGCACATGCATGCTGATGCATGAACAGAATCATTTTACTATGCTTCAGTTGTTTGATATTCTGGTCGGGATCAGATATAGTTTCTTATAGTTTCTTTCTTGGTATGTGTGATTATTTGAAAATTATGTCAATACAGAACTTATCATTTTTAGAAACATTCCTACAGGATTACCCAGTGAGTTACAAAAGATAAAATCTACGTAAAAATATTCTGTCACCATCAAAAAACTTAATCTTCTGGTAAAGATTAAGAACCAAATATATTTATCTACCTCTCAATCTCCAAAATTCCTAAGGAAAACATAGTTAAAAAAATACAAATGACAAAATATCCTAAGAGCACTAATAATAGGAAAGTGAACTTTCACTGAGCAGAGATCTTAATGATTTTCCTGGAAGGTGGAAAGAAAATGCAGCCACCCAGAAAGTTGACAGCAAAGCCAGCCATAGGCATGGTCCGTGGTCCATCTAAGTAAGCCCAGGAGACACCCAAGAGCAAAGCCAGGAGGGAGAGAGGATGGCAATGGAAAGAGAAGCAGAAATCTGCAAGATTTATCAGTCTGGCTACAGAATTACTCCTCTCCTGCTTTCCCTCTCTCTTCCCCAACATGCTGGCCCTGCACTGAGAGGTCCTATGATGACTTCCATTCACAAGCCATGACACCTGCTCAAAGGAAACTGATCTTCTACCTCTGGCCCATCGAAATAAATCCCTTATCCTTTTGCTTCCTGCAAGTGCCCTGCAGGCTGCTCCTCTCTGCCTAACGCAAAGGGCATATAGTCAGCACTTCCAGACTTACCCTACACCTTCTCCATGCATGTGAACACGCAGTCAAGAATCTCCCACATTTGGCGAAAGATGCATAAAAGCAAAAAGCTGAGGCAAACAGACAGAACAACTGACCCAAAGATATCGGTAATTCAGAAAAACAGAGAACAGGTTAATTTTTATCCTACTTAAGATTCTAAGGACGTAAAAATACTGCAACTATAAGATTAGGATAGGTTGCTTCCATGTTTTAACAGACAAAGACACATACCGCATGATCTCATTCTTATGTGGAATCTAAAAAACAAACAAACGAAACACTACTTACAGAAAACAGATTGGTGGTTGCCAGAGGTGGGGGGTGGGGAGCAGAATGGGGAGGCCAAACAGGTGAATGGGGTCAAAAGGTACAAACTTTCAGTTATAAAATAAATAAATCCTATGGAAGTGATGTACAGCATGGTGACTACAATAAACAATACTGTACTGCATATTGGCAAGGGAGTAGATCCCAAAAGTTCTCATCACAAGAAAAAAATTTATAATTATGTGGGATGATGGATGTTAACTAGACTTATTGGGGTGATCATTTTGCAATATATACAGATAACAGATCTTTATGCTCTACACCCAAAGCTAATATAATATTAGATGTCAATTACATCTCAATTTAAAAAAAAGATTAGAATAGAATTGTATGGCAATGGAGCAATCAAAGAATTTTAAAAATTATCTTGGAAAGCTAAAATGTGTTTGCTGAAATTTAAAAAAATAAAATCCAATAGAGTAGAAACTAAAATTGAAAAAATGAAAAGGGAAAATATGAGAGACAAACCAGTGCCTCTCAAATATTAACGTGCATACAAAGCACCTGTAGACCATGTAGAAACGTAAACCCTGATTCCATAGATGCGAGATTCTGCATTCTAACCTGCTTCCAAGTGATGCCGTTGCTGCTGGTCCATGGGCCACATTTTGAGTAGGAAGGACTTAGAAAGACAAGTGTTTGTGAAATTTCAGAGCATCCAAAATAAACTTTCTAAGTAAGAAGAAGAAAGTGCTAAGCATGGAGTCTAGCGTCAGTCTCAAACCATTTGAAAGAGTGAAAAGGAACTTGGAGTGGTCGCATCCCGACCCGGGCTGAGTCCTCCTTCAGCACTCTCCCTCCCTCCAGCCTCTCTCCAGCTCCCCAAGGCCACCACATTCCAAGAGGGGCTCCCTTCCTCTTCAGCTTGTTTACTCTTCAGACTCATTCAGAGACTCAGGATTAACACAGTGCTTTGTCTGGCTTAGGAAGACACAGTTTAAGAATGACAGACAAGACTAGGTCTCGGTAACCTCTCCCAAATTACTTTTAATTTATTGTACAATATAACCAGGAATATGCAGTTTCTAAGCCTAAACACTCTGAATGTGGCTCTCATATTAAAAGAGAGACAATCATAACAGTATTCTGACCCCGACTCTCCTTTCCTTACACTCAAACAGAGCAAAGTCACTACATTCATGAAGCTGAATGGTTTGTATTTTTAGATTTTGGACTACATTGTGTGCATTATTAACTGTTTTTAAAGAACTTCTGAAGATTAAGGAAACATTACATGCTTCAGCAAATGATACTTGAATTTTCAGGGAGCTGGTGTATCAAGAGCCTTCCTCACCTTGTTTTGCAAATTTGAATTTATCTTTTATATAAAAGTCTTTATTACATACTAGTTGTTTCAGGGCTGAATTTATCTTTTGTTTAAAAGCTCTTTATCACCTACTAATTGTTAATCAAATTCTTTCTAAAGCATTTCAAACTGAAACTATTGACCATTTTCTTTGTCCCCTAAAGTAGAAGCAATGTAACACTTTCATATTTCTCATGAGAGAAACAATGAGGGTTTATAAACCATTTGAGAAAGAATGGAGGACTTATGCCAGAAAATTATCTCTAGGAAATTCTAAGTTTTTTAGAATGCCTTCTTCTTAGAGGAAAATATTAATTCCGATGATCAAAAAGTTCCTGGCAACTCAGGAAGGAGAATATTAAAATAATATTTATCAAAATAACACTATAACATTTAGAAATATTTAAAGGTAACTACAGCAGTTTATACATTAAAAACTAAATTTAAAGTGACAATTGTGGGAGATCGATTGAGGACGTTTGGAACTTTTTTAATGGAATGAACTACTATATGAGCGAATGGCCTACCATACGTAAAGTTTTACAGACTTGACCTAAGTTTTCCTAGAATTTTTATCTTAGTGGGAATAACACAAAACTCAAATTTCTCTATGATCATATCAATTTAATCCATCTTGGCTATTCACTTATTCAGCACGGTGTTACAATGACACCCCTTCTGTTAACTGTCGATAGTGCATAATTCTTTGATCCAGTATAGCAAGTGCTGAATGTTCCTTGTCTATTCTAAAATTCCTTAGGGTAATTCTGTCTCTTGGGGAAGATAATCATTTTAGGATTTGATAAGGGGAATATATTGCCATTCTTGCAAGATGTTTGACTGGTCTAGGGTTTTATCTTTCCAGTCACAAAAAGGAGTAAGTTATTTCCTCAAGCAATCTCCTCAAGTAAATAAATAAAACCAAAGGGAATCACAGTGCCCTGATAGCTCACGAAGGATGCAGTAGTATTGTTAACACTTTTACATCAGCTGAGAAATAGACAATGTTCTACTGATTTAATCTGACCTATTAGAATGTTGTGTTTTTATGAATGAGATATCATATTTCAGATTCCAAACTTTAATCTATAGGTCTTAAAGCTTTCTGTTGTAGTTATCATTGGACATTGTAACAGACATTATCAGTGCCCTACCCATAGCCTCTTGCCCTTCCTACTTAGGCCCAATTAACTCAATTTTCAGCTGAAGACCCAACAATCTTCTCTGGATGTCAAAGCCCACTTTGCCCACCCATGCAGCAGGCCAGAAGTGTTGGGAAATTAATGATCCTCTGGCCCCAGAAACTCTCAGCCAACGATTGAAGGAAATTGGCATATCTCCTCCAGTGAG
The DNA here is from genome assembly GCF_021613505.1 of Equus quagga. NCBI lineage: Eukaryota > Metazoa > Chordata > Mammalia > Perissodactyla > Equidae > Equus > Equus quagga. The sequence goes on along the minus strand of NC_060268.1, from coordinate 6,165,041 downwards.
ATAACCTGAGGCACGTGCCTACACCACCCCAGATCTTCCCAGCAGGGTTAAGTCCAACTACCCACAGTGGCAACTGGCTTGATTGTGTACACTGCATTGGCTGCATTCCCTCCCTGTCTCAGTTTCCCAGTCTCCCACAGTATTTCCTACATCTTCCAGATAAATCACTTGCACATGAATCCTTGTCTTGGCAACTTGATCTTCACATCAAGGGGTATCAGGAGTGGTCCCAGGAAGCAGCTTCTCAGGAAGGGATTCTAGAGTTGGATCACTTGCTGCCAGAGGCAACAATCACCCCATTGTTAGGGCTAGGTGGACTGGTAATAACCTTTGTAACATGTGCTGTAACATCACATTTACTAAGACCCTGTCTTGTGGCTAATTGGAAAGTATACAGGTAGAAAGAGAGACCAGGTCCTTTTGAGGAAGAACCCTGAACAAGTGTGTAAAAGGTACATGAAATAGTAAAGGATAAGTAACAAAAAAAGTAAAAGGATAAGTAATACAAAAGTAAAGGCTACGTTACAGTATCTCGCCTTCTCATCACTAAGGAAGAGGCACAGCACTCGTATATCACTTTGGATTTTAGAGCCTACATATCACAGTTAGCAAAGTTGTCCCAAATCATTTCCTGGGTAACTAGGGAGGCTGCCAGTTTTGAGTAGAACCAAAGCAACACATGGCTGTGCAGCGGGTTCAAATTATGATATAAGCAGCCCTGACGCTTTGACCCTATGACCCAACACATCTGAAGGTACCAGAGGTACCCGTGCTCCATAAGGAAGCCCTGTGCATTCTCTGGCCGGCCCCAGTAGGGTAAACACAGTGCACACTCCTATGGTTCTACAGCAAGGCTATGCTGTCTGTAACAGAGAACTGTACTCACTCAGAAAGGCAGTTCTCAGCATGTACTGAGCCCTGACCAGAGTACATCAAGCTGCTGTGCAACTGGAGATGCTCATAATAAGCTGGGTTTTGTCAGCCACCAGGTGAGAAAGTCAAAATGACACAGCAGCAACTTGTCATGTGATGGAAGGGCTACTTTCAGGAGCAGACCTGAGCTGGCCTGAAAGGTACAAGTGAGTTATACAAACAACTGGCCCAGGCCTCACGTTGCCTAGCTCTACTGCAGTGATTCCAGTCTCTCAACTCAGGCCAGTGGCTTTGTGGGGGTTCCTTATGACCCACTGATAAAGGAGGGAAAAACCTGAGCCTGATTCACAAATTAGTCATTCTGAGCTATTAGTTATTGCTGAACATATTGCTGCCACAATACAGTGCCACTCAGGAGTGACCCTGAAAGACAATGGTGAATGGAAACCCCTCCAGTGGGCTCAACTTGGTGGGTGGGTTTTAATGAAAATGTTGGCAAGCTTCAGGTTCAGCGATAGGAAGCATCAGAAAGGCTAGAGGTACTAAAAATAAACTTTGCTTCTGTTATGGACTGAATATTTTGTGTCCCCCAGAAACACATACGTTGAAATCCCAAGCCCAATGTGATGGTGAGGCCTTTTGGAAGTAATTAGGGATTAAGTCATTAATCTCTCATGAATGGGATTAGTGTCCTTATAAAGAGAGCTGCCTCACCCCTTCCGCCTACGTAAGCACACAGCAAGAAGTTGGCCATCTATGAACCAGGAAGTGGGCCCTCACCAGATGCAGAATCTGATAGCACCTTGATCTCAGAATTCCCAGCCTCCAGAACTGTGAGAAATAAAGATTTACTGTTTAAGCCACCCAGGCTGTGGTATTTTTGTTATAGCAGCCTGAACATATGAAGACAACCTCTTTATAATTTCTCCTACAGCCAGCCCAAACTATCTCAGCTGAGAACCACTGATCTAAGAGACACATCAGACAAAATAGGATCTGAATACAGACATTCTTTAGGGGCCACAGCATTCCATCACTCAGTCAGGAAAATACTCATCTAGGACACATCTACACAAAGCAAAGTGTACAAAACAGGGTTTTAAAACCCCATCCCTATCCATAAAGAACTCCCACATTAAAATCTCCATTATCCTCCATTATCCAACATTATCGATGAATGCATCATTTTGGAAATGCTATTTTTGTGGATTCCATTTTAAGGACTGGAACTTCCAGAATTATAACGTGTAGATGGATGTAAATACATTTACACACACATCTACACACAGAAAATCGGAGTACGTGATAGAAAATCCCTGACACTGTCATTGTTACCATCACCTTTGCTTCTAATCTCTCTGTCTTTTCTCTCCTCTTTTTTTTTTCTTCTATCATCGTCACTTCTCCTGTGACTCTCAGATTTCACACAAGAAAGCCTGCCTTTTAGTAACATCGCTATACTATAGAGCGCTCCTCACCTTCTGTTTAGACAGAGAATGGGCTAATCATCACTGTGTCATGGTTTCAGGTGTCCTTGTGCGTTGCACAAATGGATTTGAAAGATTTTCCCAAATAAAGACACTTTCATTTTTTACTTTCCTTACTTCTGGGTTCAGTGCCACTCAGATGTTTGAGGGTACCATATAACCAAAGTTTATTATAAATGAATGTAATGATTGTTTGTTTATCGTAGTTCCAATAGTGACAAATTTGCAAGTCTATGCTTTTATTAAGAGTAGATACAAGAAATGGTCTTCTCACTTCTGCAGAACCTTTTTTCTATGCACTGTTGCTATTCGTATTGCTAACAAGACACTTTGATTTACTCATTTAATGAGCATCTGCCAAGTTTCTATTATTCTTGAAGCTCCTTGCTAGGCATGGGCAATACAAAGATAAGTAAGATATAGTCCCTCTTCTCAAGGAAACCAGAGTCTACAGAGGAAACAAGCAAGTACACAGCTAATTTTTATACAATTTGATAAATACCATGGCAGAAACAAACACAAGGCACAGTGGGAACTCAGAGAGGGGAAGATTTAAGTCTGCCTGTTGGGATCTGTAAAGTCCTCACAGGAAGTGTCACATCTCAGCTATATCTTGAAGGATGAGTAGAAGTTTACCAGGCCAAAGGCCTATGAATTAGATAGTAAAGAAACTACGTGTGCCAAGTCATCGAAGCACAACATGACAATATGTCTAGAGAACTAGGTGCTTACAACTAAGTGAAGAAAATAAGGCTCCAAAGAAATGCAAGAGCACAATCCAGAATGCCATGTTAAAGACTGGCCTTCACCTGAGATGCCAGTGGAAAGCCATCGAAGGCCTTTACACATGACAGTAGCATGATCAGAGCTGCGCCTTACAAAATCACTCTGACCATAACAAAGAGAAAATTGGAGAGAGGTAAGATGAGAAGCCAGATGACCACCTAGAGAAATAATAAGAGCCAAATTCTTAACAGTAGCCACAGGGCAGGAGCAGAGAAGTCAGACTAGCGAGATATCTAGGAGATAAAATAAATAGGATCAAATAATTAATTTGTTTGTAGAGGAGAAAGAGGAAGGGGAGAAGGGAAAGCAACAGAGAAGAAAGAGTAATGCATGATACCCAGGTTTTCAGCTTGAGAAGTGATGATGGCAGTGGCTTCACCGGGTAAAAGATTGAAGGGCAGGTAAAGGTTTGGCAATCAAGATGAAGAGTTCATTTTTGGAAATGTTGAATTTGAATAGCCTGTGGGATATCCTACTGGAGATAAACAGGAGCTTGCTATGTATGGGTTAGGGTCTCAGGAGAAAGGTTAGGGTTAGACAGATGAGGCATATAAGCAGTACAGTCATGTGCCACATAATAAAATTGTGCTCAGTGATGGACCACATATGGGACAGTGGTCTCACGAGATTACAATGGACCTGAAAAATTTCTATAACCTAGTGATACTGTAGCCATCAAAACTTCGTAGTGCAATGCATTATTCACGTGTTTGTGGTGATGCTAGTATAAGCGAACCTACTGTGCTATAGTCATAAAAGTATAGCACATATTATGTACAGTAAATAATGTTTGATAATGATAATAAATGACTATGTTACCAGTTTATGTATTTACTATAATATACTTTTTATCATTATTTTAGAGTGTACTCTTTCTACTCACAAAAAACATTTACTGAAAAACAGTATGCCATGTTATGCTGGCAGCAGCCTCGTAGATCTTGTGTTTACTGCATCTGTTGATTGTATCATTTTCTCTTCTGCTTGATTTAATCTCATGTTGTTTTGTTCATCATGGCCCCTAAGAGTACAAAACCCACTGCTAATGTTGCCATTAAAATGCCACATCAAGTGATTGACCCGGAAATGAAATTAAAAGTGATTAAGGACTATGAAGGTGGAAAATTAGTGATGGTTATTGCTCGCCAGTCAGGCATGTCCCATTCCACCATAGCTACAATCTTGAAGAACAAGAACAAACAGAGAGAAGCTGTTAAAGGATCTGCTTCACTGAAGGCAATGAGATTAATAAAAATTCAAGAAGGGCCTATGTCAGACGTGAAGAAACTTCTAACGACCTGGATTGAAGACCAGACACAGAAGCATATCCCTCTCAGCACCATGATGATCACAGTCAAAGCAAAAAGTCTGTTTGTGAGGTGGAAAGAAAAGACTGGACCTGATGATGATGTTGAATTTACTGCTAACTCTGGGTAGCTTAAACGTATTCAAGAATAGTTGTTACATAATGTGAAAGTGGGCAGTGAGTCTGTGAGTGCTGACGTGAAGGCAGTTGAAGAATTTTGAAAACTCTAGATAAGCTGATTGTAAAGGAAAATTACTTGGCAGAGCAAATATTCAATATGGATGAAATCTTCCCATTCTGGAAATGGATGCCTGAAAGGACTTTCATCCATAAGGAGGCCAAGTCAATGCCAGGTTTCAAGGCTTTTAAGGACAGGATAACAGTCTTGCTTGGGGGCAATTTTGCAGGCTACAAATTAAAACCCTTCGTGATCTGACATAGTAAGAACCCCAGAGTCTTCAAGCATATCAATAAGCACACATTGCCTGTGTACTACAGGAGCAATAAGAAGGCATGGATGATACAACTCCTTCTCTAAGATGCCCTCCTGAATTGCATCTCCAGTGAAATGGAGAAGTACTGTTTGGAGAAAAATATACCTTTCAAGATTTTGCTTATTGTTAATAACACTCCTGGACATCCTCCTTTTATCGGTGATCTTCATCCCAATATCAAAGCGATGTTTCTCTCTTCAAATACCACCTCTTTGATCTAACCAATGGATCAAGAAATTATATCAGTTTTTAAGGCCTACTACTTGAGAAGGACCTTTGCCCGGGCTGTTGTTGCAACTGAGGAAGACACTGAGAAGACACTGATGCAATTCTGGAAGGATTACAACATCTATGACTGCACCAAGAACCTTGCTTGGGCTTGAAGTGACGTCACCAAGAGCATATGAATGGCATCTGGAAGAAGACACTCAAGTGGTTCATCCATAACTTTAAAGGATTTGCCAAAGATAAGAAAGTTGCAAAAATAACAAGACTGTGGTTGAGATGACAAACAACTTTAACCAGGGTGTGGATGAGGATGATGCTGACGAGCTCCTAGAGGTGGTTCCTGAGGAAGTGACTAATGAGCAGCTGGAACTGGAACAGGAAGGCAAAGCTGAAGAAGAGACAAGAGAAAAAGAAACTGCAGGAGAAGAAAAGGAATAACCCCAAAGAAAATTTACAGTGAAGAATTTAGCAGAAGCTTTGGTAGACCTCAACAAGCTTTTAAAAAGTTTGAAAACATGGACTCCAACACTGAAAGTGGTGCATTATTTGCTTACAAGCAAATCTATGATGAAAAAAAGAAACAAACCAAGAAAAACACCATGGACATGTTTCTAAAAAGAGTGACACCTCTTCAAGAAGAGCCTCAGATCTTTTAGGAGGTGTTCCAGAAGAAGGAATTGTTATCATAGGAGATGACAGCTCCATGCATGTTATTGCCCCTGAAGACCTCCCAGTGGGACAAGATGTGGAGGTGGAAGACAGTGATACTGATGATCCTGACCTTGTGTGGGCCTGGGCTAACATGTGTCTGTGTATCTTAGTTTTCAACAAAATTTTAAAAAGTAAAAAAATAAATCAATCCATCAAAAAATACAAATAAGCTTACAGAATAAGGATATGGAGAGAGAAAATATTTTTGTACAACTGTACAATGTGTTTGTGCTTTAAGCTAAGCATTATTCCAAAAGAGTCAAAAAATTTAAAAAAATGAAAAAGTTTATAAAGTAAAAATGTTATAGCACGCTAAGGTTAATTTATTATCAAGAAAGAAAAATGTTTTTTTATAAACAGTGTAGCCTACGTGTACAGTGTTTATAAAGTCCACAGTTGTGTACAGTAATGTCCTAGGCTTCACACTCACTCACCACTCACTCACTGACTCACCGAGAGCCACATCCAGCCCTGCAGGCTCCATTCCTGGTAAGTGCCCTATAGGTGTGCCATTTCTTATCTTTTATGCCATGTTTTTACTCTATCTTTTCTATGTTTAGATATGTTTAGATACACAAATACTTACCATTGTGTTACAGCTGCCTGCAGTATTCAGTACTGTAACACGCTGCACAGGTTTGCAGCCCAGGAGCAAAAGGCTATACCATAAAGCCTAGGTGTGTAGAAGGATATACCATCTACATTTGTGTAAGTACACTCTACGATGTTTGCTCAATGGTCAAATCACCTAATGACACATTTCTCAGAACGTATCCTCGTTGGTAAGCAACACATGACTTTAATTTAAGTAAAACTTCTCAAATCACCACTTGAAATGCAAACCACACACAAAAGTATCACACTTAGAAACTGTGTGCATAGAAACCCCGCCCAAATGGAGACTGACAAAAAGAACCAGCAGTCAGCTCTCTCTTCCAATAAGACGAATCAATATAATGCTCCAAGTGAAATCGTGTTATCTTCCTTAACCTTGCAGTCTGTCAAAACCAAATTCTCTCTCTTCTCTTAGGTTCTACTCATTTATTCATTAAATATATATTTGCTAATTAATGTAGCCCAAATATCAAAAGCGTTACCTGTTTAGCCCTGACCTCACTCCTGAGATCCTGAGCAAAAGAGAACTTGCCTAGATCTGGAGTACTTCTTTTTCGGTCTAATATGCATTGTTCTGATCTGGATTATTTTAATTGCTTACTAAAAAATGAAATAATTATGTCATGCATTCAAAGAAATGATATTCAAACATTATAGTCATTCTAATTTTTTAAATATTTTAAATACTTCCTTCAAACAGTAAATGTTGATCTCCAAAAAATCAGTACAACGACTTCCCCATATGGTCAATGTGTCACTTATAACCATTCCATTCAAATCCTATAGTTCAGAGGATGGATTCCTCTACAAAGCAAAAACAAAAAAGTAATTTGGTAAAAGTCAAAGTTTTTTCCTAAATCTCACTTCAATATACTTAAATTTTGCAAGACAACAAGGTTCTAATCACATCCTGATTGGTACAGATTTATGCAAAGAGTTTATGCAAGAATTAATGGACATTAAGGAAGTTGCTCCATGCATACTGATACCTGATTATGCCTGAAGATACGTAAAGTCACCCACAGCTGGAAACGTGCTAAAATTATAAGGCTACAGATGGAAATGCTGTTTTAATTACGAATTTCTTTTCTATTTTTAGATAGTACTGATCTTCACTTACTTGTATTAGAGATACATTATTTTAATTTAAACGTTCATTCTTTAAAATTCCTATATACAGAAAATTAATACATGATTGACATAGGTAATAGTTCCCACATTCAGAAAATTCCTAATAAAGGTTTATATTTTCATCTCAAAGAGAAAAAAGAATATAGTCACAATTAAATTTATGTGCCTGGTTAACTAACTAGATAAGTAGGGTTTAAGATGTGTTCACTTGATGCAAAAATTGTTATCGTGAACATAGGAAGGACAAACAACATACTCAGAGGCCATCAGAAAGAGCTGCATTGCCCTACTTTTCATCTCTTAGCTTCCAGATTATCTCTAAATTATCAAGGAAGGAAATAACATTTATTGAGCGGCCTCCTAGCCAGTCGTATGATAATACACACTTCACTTAATTTAATCCTTTCATTGTACTTTACTATTAGCCTCGCTTCAGAAAGGAGAACAAGAAGCTTACAGAAGGGCCTTACGGTGACTTTAAAATAGGTCCATAAATTCCTTGCTGAAGTGGAGTCCAATTGTCTTCCTCGTGAGTGCGGGCTGGACTGGGTGACGCAGAACATGGCAGAAGCGTTGCCTCGTGATCTCTGAGCCTAGACCATATGGAGACTTCCTCTTGGATGGCTCATTCTGGGGCACGCTAGCTGCCATGTTGTGAGAATATTCAAGCAGCCTGTACTAGTCAGTTCGGGCTGCCATAACAAAACATCGCAGGCCAGGTGGCTTAAACAGCAAAAATTTACTCCTCACGGTTCTGGAGGATGGGAAATACGAGACCAAGGTGCCATCTGATTCTCTTCCTGGTGAGGGCTCTCTTTCTGGCTTGCAGACCTCTGCCTCCTCACTGTGTCCTCAGAGGGTGTAGAGAGAGAGCTCCCGTGTCTCTTCCTCTTCTTAGAAGGGCACCAGGCCTATCAGATTGGCACCCCACACTTATGACCTCACTTAACCTTTATCACTTCCTCACAGGCCCTGTCTCCTAACATAGTCACATTGGAGGTTAAATCTTCAGTGCATGAGTTTTGGGAAGATACAGTCCATAATGTGACGCTATGTAAAAGCTCACATGGTTAGGAACTGAGGGCACCCTGCCAACATCCATGTGAGGGACCCAGCTGGGAAGCTGTTCTTCAGCTACAGTCAAGCCTTCAGATGACTGCAGCCCAGGTCAGCATCTTCAGTGCACCTCACGAGAGGCCCTGAGCCAGAGCCGCCCAGCTAAGCCTCTCCTAAACTCCTTACTCTCAGAAACGGGATGAGAACATCAATATCTGTGGTTTAAGCTATCAAATTTGGGGGTAACTTGTAACAGCCATAGATAACTAATATGTGTAGGTCTCAGTCAGGAAGTTTAGGAAAACAGGGATTAGAAACCAGGTTTTCCTGATTGCAGAAGTATGTGCTCTTTCCACTCCCCATACTGCCTACTATTAAATATCTCCAATATTGACTTAAAAGCTCATTCATTTATTGTGAGACTTTACATATATCACTTCTCTTAATCCTAAAGAACTTTGAGAGATGAGTTTTACAACAACAATATACAAAAGTATATTTTTGTAATTAAAAATAATTTTTAAACCAAATAAAAGATAGGATTTCAACATTATAAAGCTCTGCCTCTAAAGAACACTCCAGTCTGCCTACTTCCCTCCAACCTCACTATGACCAACCTCAATTTTGCTGCCGCTTTCTCTGGCCTGGACCACGTCAGTGGCCTCATTGGTTCCTTGCTTCCATAGCTTTCTTCCCCAATCTGGTTTTCATGTAGCAGGAGGAGTAAACATTTTTTTTAATTATTTGTTTTTTAATTGCAGTAACATTGGATTATAACATTATATAGCTTTCAGATGTACATCGTAATTTTTTGAATTCTGTGTAGATTACATCATGTTCACCACCCAAAAACTAATTATAGTGCATCCGCTCACATGTGAACCTAATCACCCCTTTTGCCCTGCCCCCCCTTCCCCTACGGTAACCACCAATCCAATCTCCATTGCTATGTGTTTGTTTATCGTTGTTTTTATCTTCTACTTATGCGTGAGATCATACTGTATTTGACTTTCTCCCTCTGACTTATTTCACTCAGCATAATACCCTCAGGGACCATCCATGTTGTCACAAATGGCCGGACATCCTAAAGCAATCTATAGATTCAATGCAATCCTTATCAAAGTTCCAAAAACATTTTTCACAGAAATAGAACAAAGAATCCTAAAATTTGTATGGAACAACAAAAGACCATGAATAGCCAAAGGATTCCTGAGGAAAAGGAACAAAGCAGGAGGTATCACACTCCCTGATTTCAAAATATACTACAAAGCCATAGTAACCAAAACAGCATGGTACTGGCACAAAAACAGACACAGAGATCAATGGAACAGAATCAAGAGCCCAGAAATAAACCCACACATTTATGGACAGCTAATATTTGATAAGGGAGCCAAGAGCATACGATGGAGAAAGGAGGGTCTCTTCAATAAATGATGTTAGGAAAACTGGACAGCCACATGCAAAAGAATGAAAGTAGATCATTATCTTACACCATGCACAAAAATCAACTCAAAATGGATTAAAGACTTGAATGTAAGACCCGAAACTGTGAAACTTCTAGAAGAAGACATAGGCAGTACGTTCGTTGACATTGGTCTGAGCAGCATATTTTCAAGTCCCATGTCTGACTGAACAAGGGAAACAAAAGAAAAAATGAACAAATGGGACTACATCAAACTAAAAAGCTTCTGCATGGCAAAGGAAACCATCAACAAAACGAAAAGACAGTCTAACAATTGGGAGAAGATATTTGCAAACTTTTTAAAAATGTAAAGTAAACCATGTTACTCTCCTGTTAAAACCCCTCCATGACTTTGAGTGACTCCTCTTGCTGGTTACACTTAATGCATCTAAAGCAGAGGAAATGGTACTAATCATATGGTCGCTCAATTGGTGGCAACCTGGCACAACTACAATACAAGACCAACCACATCATCACTTTCATTTCTTTTCTCTTCCCCACGCTGGTCTTTTTCTATCCCATGAACCCACAAATCCATCCTCAATTTGGTCTCAGAGACTTTGCAACTTACAAGCCAAGGAAGACTATGATCTCAAGAGAATAAAAGATGAGTTCATAGGTTAAAAAATTTATGGAATAGCTGAAGGGTAAAAGCACTAAGAAATAAAGACAGGACACCAAAAATTTTAGAATAAGGGCAAGAATATAACTAAAGTTTATTGAATACTTTAATAAAACATTCCACACTAGGTATAAAAATAGAAACGTCTATATCTATAGGCAGCCTGAAGAAATCTAAGTTTACCTATGCCCCTAATTTCTCTAGTCAAATTACAGTAACCACAGATGTCTAGGTCAATAGGTCAATTTATCTCTCTGTTCTGCCTTTACTGTCTGTCACACAATATCTCAAATTCTCTCTCCTACTGAGATGGTACTGACCTTAGCTGTAGACAGTTGTATATTAAAGGGGACCACTCGCTCCTGTTGCACCAAGCTCGCTGCTCGGAATCAATAACCATGATTCTGCCTCTGCTGGGACCTACTTCTTCCATGCTTACTAACACTCCATGCTCTCGTTTGTCTCTTCCTCTTTCTGCTTCTCCGTCTATTTTTTAAAGTTCATTTCTCCACTCGATGTATTACATACTCCCAATACCGGCTAGACCCTCCTGCTCTCTATTATCCCTACAACTCCTCCTTCCCTACCTTTGCTCAATACGGAAAAATTATTTCTCTCAGAAATCCTTTGCTTTCCTGACAGTAGTACCAAAAAGACAATTCCCCCAAGAAATCCTACTTACCTAGGATTCCCAGGACTAGCAGTTAAGAATTATCTTCATTTTTAAGTGTCCTTAGCTATAGCTACATAATAAAAAGGAAAACACAGTTCACTTGCCGCCTCCTACTTATGCCTCAGGTTTTATAACTCATGAGACAAAAGTCAGATACGGTCAAAATTACGCTTGAAGATCTCTTAGGAGACCCACACTGGACACTAATATACCGTCTCTCAATAAATCAATCACAGTTTGCCTTCCAGGGGCGGACGACATTAGTCTTTTGGGTTTAACAGCAGATGAAAGAGTTAGCTTGTGTTTGGAATCCAAATTGTATTAATAAATAATTATCATGAGACATTGGAATCACAGCCTCACGGTGAGAGCTCCCGCTGTGAGAGGCACAAAGAACTGAGAACACCTGCGGAAGGACAGCAGCCTAACTAACACGCCCCCTCTCTCACTGACTTTGGGTCATAGACGCCCTGAGTAGCATGGTGAAAGCAGCCCTATTATTTAAATTTCTCTCTCTCCTTTCATGCTCTATCCTTGATTCCTCTTGCTAAGTTTGCCTTAAATCCATAGGTGCGAGGACCCCAGAACATACATGTAAGGTCATAACTGAATGACAGCTGCCTTGAAATGGGAGCCAACACTCTCTCCTTGCTTTCAGCCGCAACCAGCCCCTACATGTAACTTACTCTAGGTTACAAGCGGTGACCAGTAAGTCTGGAAACAAAAATGCAGAATAAATAGTTTATTGATATCATATTACAATACACATTAAAATAATATTATCTGTATTTCCAAATGCATGGCCATTGTATAGACAAAATCGCTTAAACAATTATAGCCTCTACTCTTTGAGAGTCCATGAACTAAAATAAATAAATAACTATTGCATATAAAAGCATAAAAGTGGTAAGACATCTTAACCAAAATAAGTGTCATATCAAACACAGAACTAAAAATTTAAAGGTAAAATTGCATATCCAGTTTTCCTTCAGGTAGTAAGAAAGGAGACATGCACATGCTACAGAATTTTGTCCTAGTTTCTATCCTTAAAACCATTTAATTACACTTGGTCAGCCACTCAAGAAATGAGAAATATATATTTATACCATTTACCCGTTACTTAGTAGATTTTTGGGTACAAACCTTTCTTTACAACTCCAAGCCTGTGTCTAAAATGGAAAAGTTAAATAAACTTCCTACCTGGTAGTTTTAGCAACCTTCACCTTTTCCTTGGAGGAAAAGCAATTAGGTGTTAATTGGATGTTGGAAGGAAAACCTGCTGATTTCCAGGCAAACTGGATGTGTCAGGTTAGAAAGAGAATGATTGTTCTCGTCAATTTAGATTGGACACCTGGTAAGTCCTTTAGAGGACCCTATACCAGTCTCAGAAAAAAGCAACATGGGCTCAAAATGACCAACCAGATATACAGAATCATGATCATTTCATTTTCTGCCAATAGTTTTATAAAAACTACAGGAATAGAAAATTAAAGGTTTTATTGCTAGACAGATGGGCAAGCATGCTGGGAAACTATCTAGCTGGCTGACACAGAATGGATGAACAATCCCTGATTTTCATAACACTACACTTGAAGACACAGCATATTTCCTGCCTGATAAATAAGACTAAGGGAATAGACAAGACTCGTTTGTAATATTTTTCCGGATAGTTAAATGTGAGCGTCCAGAGAATCTGCATCCACCATTGGCTCGGTTGTGCTTGGCCTGCCTCCTCCCAGGATTCACTACCCTACTCAGCTTCTGGCGCCTGAGAGAAGTGGGGAGAAGGGCCGTGTCCGCGCGGCCTTCCTCTCTGCTGTCTGTGCATCTTGTCTAACTATGGCAGCAGGTGAGTTGTTCTTGCTCTTCTATGGCTATTTATATGGAACACAAGATTCAAGAAGTAATTCCCAAATCCTGGTCTAGGAAACATTAAAAATACAGTTTCTTTGGATCATGCTACCTACAGTTATGATTTAACATGTTGGGGGGGACTACATAGTTGCCAGAAAACTATATTTTAACTGATATTCCAATAAACACACTCCCATCTAGGAACCACTACTTAGAAGATCAAAAGCATCAGAACCCAAAGGAATAAATCTCTAATAGTACAATTTAATACATGGGCCACGGAAATAAAAATTTTGGAAGGGAAATTACACATTAGCAGCTGCCTATCCACTTTCGCATGAACTCTAACCAGGTTGAGCTGTTTTAAATTTCTATCTGGCCAAGATCTAATGCAGAAAGTTTGGACTAAACTTTTCCAACCCTACTTCAAGAATCACATGCAGCGACGAGCTGGTAAATGTTTAATAACCAGATCTCTGGGAAAAGGGGTGTGTGTGTGTGTATGCTTATTATAAATTTTGCTGATATAAAAGATATGTAACATACAATTTACAAATAATAATAAAATACACAATAGCTGTATTGTAAATTCCACATACCTATAGCTTCAGTGTGACTTATTTTTTGAAAATCCACTATCAATTTTTATAATTCTATTGCCAACAAAAGTGTCACAAAATTAGACTATGAATACATGCTTGATCACTATCCAATTCAGCCAAGAAGTCACTCATATCATTAACAAATGAATGTGTTTGTGACACAAAAGCTGGTTGATAATTTTGTTTACTTTTTTTTTCTAAGGAAGATTGGCCCTGAGCTAATGTCTGTGCCAATCTTCCTCTATTTTGTATGTGGGACACCACCACAACATGGCTAGATGAGCATTGCATAGGTCCATACCTGTGATCCAAACCTGTGAACCCTGGGCAGCTGAAGCAGAGCATGCAAACTCAACCCCCACACCACCAGGCTGGTGCTCATAGTAATTTTGTTTACTTTAAGGAGTAAGTATTTCACTTTAGTGAAATAAGGATAGCCTATGCAGGAACTTCACTTACTCGTCAACGACGTGAGTGAATTCTCAGTTAAATTGGATAATAGTTTGTGAATACTAGAAGAAAAGTTCCTCGTGTTTTTTATGCTATTCACAAATCAATAACTACAGACACGACACACTTTGTTTAACCAGCATTTAACACATTCTCCATCACTTTAAAAACTTAAGTGATCAAGAAGACACTAAATGAAGTCCTAATTTGCGACATTTCCTGGTTTCTATAGTGTGAAGACTCACGCCTGAATGATTTCAGGCTACCAGCATGCCATCACTGAGGGCCGAGTTTGGAAGCGATGTACAGTAGTGTCTCTCCCACCAGACAATTGGTATATATAACCTCAAGGGCAGAGATATGGTTAAAAGTAATAAAAGAATTAGGAAATAATGAGTTTTGAGTGTTGAGTACTTTTGTTTTAATATAAATTAATTGTAAGTTTATATAAGTTAATTTTTAATAATGATTGTATTTAACAACAGGTTCACAAAATTCCTAAAAATTTAACAATTGACTCTCCCAAGCCAGTCAGAACCATTGTTACATGTGTGCTTACAATGTCCAGGCAAGAAGAGGCAAAACAGGTTAGACAGCCCATGCTCCAGGAGGAGGCGAAGAGAGGCGTGAGAAAGAGACTAATAGAAATAGAAGAAAAAATGTGAAGAATAAAGTCCCCACCTACTTGCCGTCTTCACTCTCAAATATTCCCATTTCTTAATTATATTGGTGGCAACTCCCCAGCAGAACCCTCAACAGAAGGATGGAAATCAACCTGTCAACAGTGGGCCGTGGTCACTGGCCATGGTGGCTTCTCTAAAAGCAACGGGCCAGTGGTTTTCAATCTTGTTGCCTATCAGCATCAACCACGACTTTTTATATTTATGCAAATGTCAGGGCTGCCTAAACCAGAATTTCCTTAGACGATTACACATTCCAAACTGCTTTGAAATTCTAACCTAGAATGAGCAACATTCAATTGTGTATTGATTCACGTTAGAGAAAGCTTCACATTTCTGAAAGCGCATCTTGAAACCAGGTAAATACCATATCCGTTTCAACAAGTACATAAAATAATCCACTTCTGTATTTAAATAGGAAATTGTATGTAGCATATTCTTTTTATAATAAGCTTTAATAAAAAGGGGCATCTCATTTCCAAATTTCTTTCAATTTTTTTCTAATATCCACGATATATTCCTCAGGACTGAAAAGTTTATATTCACAATATTCTGTTGTCTTGTTATGTTTTCAAAACTGAAAGATGAAGAAAAAACTTTGATCTAACTGACAATGTGATGACAGGGACAGAAAGAGTATTTTTTAGGACGTATTTCCAAAATTGTGCACATGGAATGATATTTCCAGTTTGCAAAATCCCATTAGTTTAAATGGGATTTACACGGTTACATTCCAAACTACTTTGAAATGTTAACCTACAATGTTCGACTTTGATGGTGTCTGTTTGACTTAAGCTCACATTGGATAACTTACTTTTTTTTAAGGAATCTTTTCTTTTTTTGAGGAATCTTAACCCTGAGCTAACATCTGCCACAAATCCTCCTCTTTTTGCTGAGGAAGACTGGTCCTGAGCTAACATCCATGCCCATCTTCCTCCACTTTATATGTGGGACACCTGCCACAGCCCAACCTGACAAGCGCTGCATAGTCTGCATCTGGGATCTGAACCCAATAACTTACTTTTATAAGTCACTACTTCAACACTCAAGTACTTTGAAGTTAAGAAGTAAGTTAAGAAGTAAGCATCTGGGGCCAGCCTGGTGGGACAGCCATTAAGTTTGCACACTCTGCTTCGGCAGCCCGGGGTTCACCAGCTTAGATCCCGGGTGCGGACATTCTGTGCCATTCAAGCCATGCTGTGGCAGGCGTCCCACATATAAAATAGAGGAAGATGGGCACGAATGTTAGCTCAGGGCCAGTCTTCCTCAGCAAAAAGAGGAGGATTGGCAGGAGATGTCAGCTCAGGGCTAATCTTCCTCAAAAAATAAAAAGTAACCATCTAAGATTTTTAAGCTTTTAATCAACTTTAACATAATTATCAAGCTAAGCAAAACTTATTTTAATAGCAAAACAGAAAATTATTTCTGAAAAACCTTTATAAAACCAAAATAGCGTAAAAATGAAACTTAAATTTCATTTAAATTTAAAAGGATTACAATCTGAACTTGAATTTAGAAATATTAGTAATCATCTGATGTTTTCATGTTTAGCTTTATAATAAAATCATCATATCACAACATTTATACTCGCTCCTTAAATTGCTAAGTGTTTTCACATTTTAAGCATTTTTCTAGGCCTCTTATTAGGAGGTCAGTAATCTCCTGATAATATATAAGCAGATTTGCTGGAGCCCCTACGAGACTCTCCATTTTCTCAATTTACATATGGCTTCTCCTCCCACCCCCACCCCTCACAGTGAAGGTGTCAGCACTGGTGACTGTGTCTCCACGAGCATGGATCATTTTGGATGATAATCATTTAGATAAAGTTAGTAGCACAAGGCCAGTTTAGGGTTCAATTACCTATTTGCTCCTGAATTAACACCCAGTTTTACAGGCAGAATGATTAATTCTACTACCGGGGCACAGGCAGAAAACTGTGGGCACAAAACATAAAATTTCACTAACTGTCCACAGAATTAACTTTCCAATTATCATTTCATTTTTGTTCATTTAGTTCCATCTGTTTATGGCTTACAAACCCTTCTGGTCAATATATTAGTTAGATATCATCTAATGTTCTTTGGCACTTATTACAGTTTCCATTAAACTAAAATTCTAAAATAGTTTTTTTAAATATTGAATTCTTATCTGTGCCAATGTGAAATTGTAAAAACTTCCTTATCCATTCATTACATCAAAACATGATTTCCCCAGGTGCTAAATCACTAATCTTGTCAGAATGTATTTCAAGATCAAAGCTCCCATTTTAATAAATTTACATGACAACCAACAATAAATCCTCAGATGCCCACCTTTTTGGATCAAAACCTGACTAAATCCTTCCTGTGAAGCTGATACTACACGACTTCTGGATTTGGAAACAAAGAACATATTTAGGAGATTCAATTTAGAAAGACAACAAGAAATCTTCCCTTTACATAGTTTTCCTTTTTCTGAGCACATGCAATAAATTTATAGCTCTGCAGGTTAACGGAAAACTTGGATGTTATTATACATGCTGCTTTGTTCCCTCTGGCTCTCTTCAAAATATCTAAGACTAGGGCCTCACAGAATTTTCTGTAACAGAACTTTACTGCCACCAACTGAACACATTCGCCCAGTGCAAGTGGGTTTTTTTATAAGTTAGTGCTGGAAAGGAAGATGAAGGAAAGATCACATATTCTCTTGGCTCAGATCCCAAACCCAAACCAGAACTCCATTTCCAATCCATTTCTAGTCAGTAACACCACCAGAGCAATGGCAGTCCTTCCTTTACAACCATAAACTATTTTATATTAATTTAAAACTCCTCCTTTATTTGTAGGCAAAGGGCACTTATTTCATTCATACAAACAAACATAAATCAACAGCTTTGTGCCAGGAGGTTCATGTCACAGAATGGTGACAATGAACCAGTCAGGAGCTGGGCTGAGTGGGTACCAGGTCAGAAAAGCAAACTCTTCTAATCTCATTCCCTCCGGTGAATTCTTACCAAAAATGCAGCAAGGTCTCCACATGTGACTCTAATTTCTACTCTCTGGGCCAAACCCACATCCATCTCTTAAAGGGACATCATTTAATCGAGTAGTCCCAGACCTCAGCAACACATCAGAATCACCTGGTAAAATATAAACTCCAAAACCTCTCCCCAGAACCACCAGTCACAACCTCCCAGCAGAGAGTTTGGGGAACAGAAGATCCCAATTCACAGCCAGAGTGGAGCATCGCCAGCTTAGTCCTATTCTCTCTTTGTTTAGATGGGGGAGCCAGCTCAGAAGAATAAAAGTCCACCCAACTGTGTGCACAGGCCCTCAAGGAAAGTACTGAGAAGGCCTGGAGCCCTGGGTTTAAAGAGTGTGGCACCTAAGCTCACGGGAGAAGCCTGATGTGTGTAGAAACACCCCCAGCACACTGACCTTTGCCATATTACTTTGTTCTTTTGAACAATTCAGCATAAGCAAGACAAAAGTGCAGTTTTGGTCAAGAAAACAGTCCTTTGAAGATAATAAGGAAAATAACTCCAGTTTATTTTTGTTTTATATCTGCTCCATTTAGGCTGAAATTTTTGCCTTGGGCCATATGAGAGCTGAAAATATCTTTACTGAGAGTCAAATATGACCTACTTTGTTAATTCCCGTGACTCTAATATTTTCTCCTGACATAGACCACATATGGAGTTTTTTAAGTAATATTAACATATAGCTGAAGTTTTCGCTGTATTTGCCTTAATATTTATAGAATATGAAAGAAAATAATTTAAAACATGGTATGATGATCCTTGTTCCTACAATTTTGTAAATTTTTTTTTACCTCCCTCTTGGAACAGTTCAGTTTAGGTTTCTTTTAGTGTCTTATGAAAGAGATTTGCCCAACACCACTAACGAAAGAGAGATAGTGCTTTGTTACTCCTACTTCTTGGCCCCCTCAACTCTACCAGTCCTGCCCTATCCAACCCTAGCCCTGGCTCACCCAGCTGTAACCTAGTTTCAAGTCTAATCCTGGTTTGTCTACCTTCCTACTTAGTGGTAACATTAACCTGCTCTCCTAGAGAGCACCCAAGAATCCTTGAAATTAAACGGGCACCACTGTCCCCACCTGATTGAGATGGCTCTGTTCTTGACAATAAACTGGCTTCACAAAACAGAGCCTCCTATTTTTGGAAGTACAATTTGCACTGACTTATGGGGGGAGGAGAGAAGCAAGCAAGAAGGAGGTTGGTGGTGGAAGCAGCTTGATTCCACCATGAGTGACAGCTATAAATCTGTACAAGGCAAGGCTCCTCACCAGAAATGTGTCAGGATGAAGGGATGGCGCATCTCCCGGGGGCAAGTAACCCAAAGAAATGAAGAGGTCAGGTAACAAAGCCTCAGTAGTTGGAGGGGCATAGGGGTATAAGAAAGCCTGCTTTGGTACTCACATGGAAAAGTGTAAAGCTAAAAGCAAAGAACATTGTATTCCTGCTTCTTAACAGAATACAGAATGGATTCTGGAATTCTGAGAACACTAGAGAACACAAAAATGATTTTGGGCCCTGAGGGACTTCAGAATATCAGTAGAAGACAGAGAACACCAACAGATATGGTTTTCCCAAGTGCCAGAGGACAAATCAGAAGAAAGACCAAACCCAAAATAGGAAGGAAAAATGGGGGCGACACAGTTATTGGAAGGACTGGCTCAGGAGTACACACAAAATATTTCTAAAAGATTCCCATTATTAACTTAGAAGCCTTTTACAGGGGCATGAAGGTGCTGAAATAGCAGATGAAATTAATATTGAGCATCTATCAGGTTTCAGGCACTAGTGATAGAAATGTGTGGGTTCCACTCCCAAGATGTTTCACTTCAACTTCCACCTGTGAACATATTACACCTCTTGGAAATATAGCAATATGCCTTCTCCTCAGTTCTGATATGCCCTTATTACCACAAACTAAAAGTTCTCATAAGTGTTTAGTTGGGGTGGAGGGAATATTGGCTAATTATTGTACTAAAGAATAAATAATATTAAACTTAAATTTACTATGTTTGTCAGATATTGTCCTCTAATTAAATAAACAACACCAAAATAATCCCATCCAATCAGAGTTGAAGAATATAATAACTGGAATAAACATATGCTAAACTGAAATAAAAAATACGCTAAAGGGAATCAACAGCAGATTAGATTATACAAATAAACCAATCAGTAATCTAGAAGACAAAATAGCGGAAATCATCCAATCAAGACAGAAAAAATAATTTTTTAATAAAAGGTGCAGTTTAAGAGACCTCTGGGACAACATCAAGTATAGTAATGTTCACATTATAGGTGTCCCAGAAGAAGAAGAGAGAGACAAAGGGGCAGAGAATGTATTTGCAAAAATAATAGTTAAAAACTTCCCAAACCTGAGGAAGGAAACAGACATCCAGGAAGTAGAGTCCCAAACAAAATAATTAAATGGCCATACTTAAAGATAAAGAGAAAATTTTAAAGGTGGTAAGAGAAAAGCAAGAAGTCATATACAAGGGAACCTCCATAAGACTATTGCCTGATTTTTCAGCAGAAACTGTGAGGGCCAAAGGTGTAGTGTGATATATTTAAAGTGCTAAAAGGAAAAAGATACAATTAATAATACTCTACCCAGAGAGGTTATCATTCAGAATTTTAGGAGAAATAAAGAGTTTCCCACATAAGCAAAACCTAAAGGAGTTCATCACTGCTAAACTGGCCTCATGAGAAGTGTTAAAGGGTCTTCTTTAAATGAAAAAGTAAAGATGATAACTAGAAATAAGAAAATATATGAAAAGAAAATCACACTGGTAAAGGCAAGTATTTAGTAGAGGCAATGGATAATCCACTTAAAAAGCTAGTATGAAAGTTAAAAGACAAAAGTAGTAAAATCAACTATACAATAAGTAGTTAAGGGATACACAAAATAAAATAATGTGAAATGTGACATCAAAAGCATAAAATATTGAGAAGGTAAAAATGTAGTGCTTTTAGAATGCGTTCAAATTTAAGTGACTACCACCCTAAAACAGACTGCTATATATATGAACTTCACGGTAACCACAAAACAAAAAGCTACAATAGATACACAAAAAATAAAGAGATGGAATCCAAACATGAAACTAAAGAAGACTATCAAACCACAAGGGAAAAAACCAAGAGAAGAAGAAAGAACAGAGAACTGCAAAAACAACCAGAAAAAAAATTAACAAAATGGCAATAAGTACCTACCTAGCAATAATTACTTTAAATGTAAATGGATTAAATGCTCCAATCAAAAGACACAGTGTGGTCAAATTCACTAAAAAACAAAATGAAACCCATCTATATGCTGCATACACGAGACTCACTTCAGATCTAAAGACACACATGGGCTGAAAGTTAAGGAAAAGAAAAAGATATTCCAAGCAAATAGAAGTGAAAAGAAAGCTGGGGTAGCAAAACTCATGCAAACAAAATAGACTTTAGGACAAAGAAAAGGGAAAGAAGGGCATTACATAATGATAAAGGGATCAATCAAAGAAGAGGATATAACATTCATAAATATTTATGCACCCAACATAGGAGCACCCAAATATATAAAGCATATATTAACAGACATAAAGGGAGACATTGACAGGATTACAATAATAATAGGGGACTTTAATGCCCCACTTTCACCAATAGATAGATCATCCAGACAAAAAATCAACAAGAAAACATTGGCCTTAAATGACACATTGGACAAGATGGACTTAGCAGATATAAACAGAACATTCCATTCAAAAACTGCAAATTACACATTCATCTCAAGTGCACATAAAACATTCTCCAAGAAAGATCATGTTAGACCACAAGACAAGCTTCAACACATTTAAGAAGACTGAAATCATGTCAAGCATCTTGTCCAACCACAACAGTATCTAACTAGAAATCAATTACAAAAAAAACGGAAAAAACACAAAAATGTGGAGACTAAGAAACATGCTACTAAACAACCAATGGAACAATGAAGAAATCAAAGAGAAAATCAAGAAATATCTTGAAACAAATGAAAATGGAAACACAACTTTCCAAAATCTATGGGATGCAGCAAAAGCAGTTCTAAGAGGGAAGTTTATAGTGATACACACCTATCTCAAGAAATAAGAAAAATCTCAAATAAATAATCTAACCTTACAACTAAAGGAACTAGAAAAAGAAGAACAAACAAAACCCAAAGTTAGTTGAATGAAAGAAATAAAGATCAGAACAGAAATAAATGAAGAGACAAAAATAATAGAAGAGATCAATGACATTAAAATCTGGTTCTTTGAAAAGATAAACAAAATCACTAAATCTTTAGCCAGATACATCAAAAAAAAAAAAAAAGAGAGAGGGTCTAAATGAATAAAATCAGAAATGAAAGAGGAAAAGCTACAGCTGACACCACAGAAATACAGAGTCATAAGAGACTACTGTGAATAATTATACACCAACAAATTGGACAACCTAGAAAAGGTGGATAAATTCCCAGAAACACACAACCTTCCAAGACTGAATCATGAAGAAATAGAAAATCTGAATAGACTGATTATAAGTAATTAAATTGAATCAGTAATCAAAAACTCCCAGAAAACAAAAGTCCAAGACCAGACGGCTTCACATGTAAATTCTACCAAGCATTTAAAGAAGAGTTAATACTTATCCTCAATTTATTCCAAAACATTGAAGAGAAAGGAACACTTCCAAACTCATTTTACAAAACCAACATTACCCTAATACCAAAACCAGACAAAGACACAACAAAAAATGAAAATGACAGGCCAATATCCCTGGTGGACATAAATGCAAAATCCTCAACGAAATATTAGCAAACTTAAGTCAACAATACACTAAAAGAAGCATACACCACAATCAAGTGGGACATATTCCAGGGATGCAGGGATGGTTCAACACACTCAGATCAATCAGTGTGGTAGACCACATCAACAAAACGAAGGATAAAAATCACATGATCATGTCAATAGATCCAGAAAAAGCATTTGACAAAATTCAACATCCATTTCTGATAAAACCTGTCAACAAAGTGACAGAAGGAACATACCTCATCATAATAAAGGCCAGATATGACAAACCCACAGCTAACATCATACTTAACAGTGAAAAGCTGAAATCTTTTCCTCTAAGATAGTATCAAGACAAGGGTACCCTCTCTCACTACTTTTATTCAACATAGTATTAGAAGTCCAAGCCACAAAAATCAGGCAAGAGAAAGAAATAAAAGGCATCCAAATTTGAAAGGAAGAAATAAAACTGTCACTATTTGCAGATGATATGATACTATATATATGTACAAAACCCTAAAGACTCCACCAAAAAACTATTCGATCTAATAAATGAATTCTGTAAAGTTTCAGGATACAAAATTAATATACAGAAATCAGTTGCATTTCTATATGCTAATAAAGCTTTCATAAAAGGAAATTTAAAAAAATAATACCATTTATAATTGCATCAAAAAGAATAAAATGCCTAAAAATAAATTTAACCAAGGAGGTGAAAGACCCACACTTTGAACACTATAAGACATTAATGAAAGAAATTGAAGACACAAATAAATGGAAGATATTCCACCCACTCATGGACCAGAAGAATTAATATTGTTATAATGTCCTTACTACCCAAAGCAAACTATAGATTCAACGCAATACCCATCAAAATATCAATGGCATTTTTCACAGAACTAAAACAAAGAATTCTAAAATTTGTATGGAACCCCAAAAGACACCAAATAGCCAAAACAATCTTGAGAAAGAAGAACAAAGCTGGAAGCAACACACTCCCTGATTTCAAAATATATTACAAAGCTATAGTAATCAAAACACTATAGTATTGGTGTAAAAACAGACACATAGGTCAATGGAATAGAGTAGAGAGCCCAGAAGTAAACCCACACCTAAAGGGTCAATTAATCTATGACAAAGGAAGCAAGAATATACAATAGAAAAAGACAGTCTCTTCAGTGAATGGTACTGGAAAAACTGGACAACTACATGCAAAAGAAGGAAATTGGACCACTGTCCCGCACATATACAAAAATAAATTCAAACAGGATTAAAGATTTGAATGTAAGACATGAAATCACAAAACTCCTAGAAGAAAACATAGGCAGTTAGCTCTCTGACATCAATCTTAGCAATATTTTTTGGACCAGTCTCCTCAGGCAAGGGCAATAAAAGCAAAAATAAACAAATGAGACTATATCAAATTAAAAAGCTTTTGCACAGCAAAGGAAACCATCAATAAAATGAAAAGGCAACCTACTGAATGGGACGAGATATTTTCAAATCATACATCCAATAAGGGATTAATATACAAAATACATAAAGAACTTACACCACTTAATATCAAAAAAACAAACAACCCGATTAAAAAATGGGCAAAGGACTTGAATAGTCATTTTTCCAAAGAAGACATACAGATGGCCAACAGACACATGGAAAGATGCTCAATACCACTAATCATCAGGGAAATGCAAATCAAAACCATAATGAGATGCTATCCCACACCTGTCAAACAGCTATTATTAAAAACACAAAAAATAACAAATGTTGGCAAGGATGTGGAAAAAAGGGAACACTCGTACGCTGCTGGTGGAAATCTAAATTGGTGCAGCCACGAGTATGACGTTTCCTCAAAAAATTAAAAATATGACTACCATACAATTCAGCAGTTACACTTCTGGGCATTTATCTGAAGAAAATGAACACGCTAATTAGAAGAGATACATGCACCCCTATGTTCATTGCAGCCTTATTTACATTAGCCAAGATACAGAAGCAACCTAAGTGCGCATCAGTAGACAAATGAATAAAGAAGATATGGAATACACACACACATGCACACACACACACACACACACACACACACAATGGAATATTACTCAGCCATAAAAAAGAATGAAATCTTGCAATTTGTGAGAACAGGGATGGACCTAGAGAGTATTATACTAAGTGAAATAAGTCAGACAGAGAAAGGCAAATGCCATATGATTTCACCACATGTGGAATCAAAAATAAAACAAATGGACAATCAAAACAAAACAGAAACAGAATTATAGATACAGGAAACAAACTTGTGGTTACCAGAGAGGGCAGGCGTTGCAGGGGGGTGGGGACGGTGAGCAAAACTGGTGAAGGGGATCAAGAGGCAAAAATTTCCAGTTATAAAATAAATAAGTCATGGGGATGTAGTGTACAGCATAGGAAATACAGTCAATAATATTGTGATAACTTCGCATAGTGACAGATGGCAACTAGACTTCTAATGGTGATCATTTTGTAAAGTATATAAATGTCAAATCACTATGATGGACCCCTGAAACTAATAGGACAGCATTGAATTATACTTCAATTTTTTTAAAAAAGTCTATTTTGCAGCTAGCTCATTCATGTAGAGCCAACAGTACAGATTTTTATAAACATTCAGTCTTCTACAGAGATCGTACTGAAGTTCTATTACAGCAAGGTAATTCTTGGCCTTGAATGTTTTGGAGCTGAAGCAATATACTTGATGCTTTAAGGTATAAAAATTCAGAGTTCACAACCAAAAACTTGTCTAAGTTTTTGATGTTGTAAAACTCCTTTTTTCATAGAAAACAATATTGTTCTTCCCACAAGTAGCTTTGAGCTGACACTGCAAAGGTTAGAATTGCATTCCACCAACAAAAGCACAGAGAAACACATATTTAGCTGCGTTCATCTGGACAGTAAGTGACCACATGTAACATATGCACTGACTCAGAGTCTCCAGAGTCCCCTCTGGAGATGGACTTGGCCAACAGCAGGCTTCAAGTGGGTTCTGACAGGTCTGGGGGGCCTGCCATTGTTAGCTCTCCTATCTATTATAGTCGGCTGCCGTTTGGTATTTTATGTGGGAAGGTCTGCCAGCCACACACTGCTGTATCATTGTACCAGGGTACTGCTCTTCTGCTGTAAAAAATTCTCATGCACACTTGTTCTGGAGAGAAATTTTATTGGAAGTACATCTCCCGGACTTCCATTATGTGTCCCTATGACCCACTCTTTAGCTGAATCATTCGAATCCTTATACACATATGCTATCCCAGCTCATAATTGCTGGCTGATGAGCCAACCTTTGTGTAAATTGAGTGGCACTCAACTCAGTTGGAAATTGGAGCACTCCAGGAAATCCTTGGTACCCAAAACTGTCTCCCTGATCCGAAAGCTTCAGTCTCTGAAAGCTCCTGTCTGGGAACTCATCCTTTATTCCATATTTAAATGGAAAATATTTTTCAAAAGTTTCATATTTTATTATCCTCCATTAAAATAATCATTTATCAGAACTGAATCATCCAGTTGGGATTTGAGTCACCATGGCTTGAAAAAGGAGAGATAGTTATAAAAGAAGGAACGACCAAAGAAATGATAACGGAGCGCTGAGGGGCACTTCTAAGTTGGTTAGTTGCCAAGCCCACAGAGACATCCTGGCAGACCAACATATCTTCCTTCTCTCACAATGGTGGCAGAAAAAGGAAAAGGGCACAGGAGATGGGATGGAACCATGAGAAGACTTGGCCATGTCAGATACTACTTCACGAGAAATTTCCACTATGGAAGACAGAGAACTATAGGAGAAAGGAGGGTAAGTTTTGGTACATCTCTTAGCTTCAGTTTCCTTACTTATAAAATACTAGAAATATACCAGCCACAGCCTACCTTGATCCTAGTGAGTATCAAATAAAATGTAAGTAAAAGCACTTTGAATATTGTAAGTATTATACAAAGGTAAACTATATTGCACACATCAGATTCTTTAACCACTAAGTGGACTTTTTCTGAATTCCTGTTTGGTCATCAAAATGTGAACCACTGATGAGTCTCTATGACCCAAGATTGCCTCGAGTAAACCCATGGAGCCTCCTCTGCCATCTGTATTCTTTTCTCTTCTTCCTTTTGGGGGTGGTATAAAGAAGAATGGGAAGAAAGGACGCTGCCTGTTTCTGATTTCTCAGCCTCTCTGGAGCTGCCATGATAGAGATTCCTTTTGCTTTTTGTGTGTTTTTCTCTCTCGTCTATGAGCACATCTTTAACTGAATCTGCAGAAGATCTGAGCACCAAAGGTCTGTGTGAAGAAAATGAATGCAGAGAGAAAGAATGCATAGAAAAGGAATTGTTGACACAGACGTTGCCAGAAGTTGCATTTGTAAAAGTACCTTCACAGTCAGAGCAACTGTTAACCGTTCATTTAACACAGCTGTACAGTACATTGAATAGACTAGTGAAGACCGACAGCAAATAGCACTATCAATATGCAAAGACACTGAGGAATTCACTCTGAGAAGGGGCTGGTATAAAGAAGCAAAGTGAGAAGACAGACCGCTAAAGAATTAGACCAAACACCTCTTGAATCCACACCACTTCCTCTAGGAACACTGGCCATTATTTTAGGTGGTTGAAAGAGTCACCAAATTTGTTCTGTGGCATGACTTCTAGAAGTAAATACTGGCGTGGCTTCTAAATTGTTTTTATTTACTTTCAAATGTAGATCAATCGGAAGTCAAAAAAGGCTATTCTAATCCATCTATCTGACCAATAATGGACATACCTCCTGATGGTCACCACTGCTTTAGTCAACAGTAACAGTGAAACTGAAATATGGCTCTGCGTTTACATCGTAGAGCATAAATTTGAAAGCAATAGAAAATAAGGCATTGAGGAAAAGGAAGACAAAGCGAAATACACTAGGAAAAAGAATAATTTATTCAATCAAAATTAATCAAACAACATTTGTTGAACGCTTACTATCTCCAAAAGCTGCATTTTGACTTAAGAGCATTATTTTAGCTATTGCTGTCACTACACTGTAAGAGAGATGGTATCAGCCCTACCTGAGAGATGAAGAAAATGAAGCTCCATAGTTACACAGCTAGAAAGTTAGGTAGTAGGCGTTCAAACTAACTCTAAAGCCCAAGTTCTTTCTTTTAACTTACTTTTAATGTAATAGGCTTCTTATTCTATGGATTATAGGAACAATAGGTTCAACAATTATGAAATAGCGTGCCCAAAGCCAAAGAAACTGAAAGTATTTGTAGCAAATGCTAAATGATCTTTCCAGCAACTTTAGGGGAACTGACTAATATGGTTATTTTATGGACAGATGAAGAAAAGACTAAAGTGGTGGTCAGTTAATACCTTTCATGAACACTTTCCATAAACAAGGAAAGACAATCCCCAAGCTCCATTAATGCCCCAAACAAATGGAGAAAGAAAGCAGATTGTAAACTCTTCGCAGGTAACCCCAGGGCTGAAGCACCCGAGGCCGATATGAAGAAGTACAAACATAATTGAATAAAAAGAAATATATCTTCACTACAGAAGCCAGTAATCCCACTTCAAAACATTTCTCATTTTCTAAGATTTCAATCATATTCTTTTCATACTTGAAAATAAATCGGACCTTTTAAGGACAACACAGTACTCGAAAGAAGCTGGAAGGCTAGGACAGAAAGACTTACTATTCTCTGTTTTGTTCTAGCTCTCTCCAGGGTCTTACTTTGGTATCATTTTCCTTCACCTCATGTTAGCATATTACTCTTGCAAAATGATGAGGAACTCAGAAAAATGAATAAAAAATATCTTTTAAAATCCTGAAAATTTTCCAAGTGCTAGCGGAGTTATAATTAATCAAAGGGAAATTGATAAACATGCTCAAATTATGAGACAGGAAAATGCCTCAAATTTTTTAAATAGCAAAGCAACTATCATTTTCCTCAGAGATTAATCATGCTATGTCCACACATAGAAATTCACTGGAAAATGAGATAACCTGAGAAAGACAAACTCAAAACCAAAAACTCTCTATTTCGAACATTCAGATAATTTGTATATAAGACAATTTGTATACAAGACATAATTTGTACAGGCTTATCTACACAATAGTCTCTTTTCAGTTAGTATGAACTCTAACTGATACATATCAAAAACGCAAATGGAAATCAGTCCAATTGTCTATTCTGCTTTGAGAACAAACATGAAGTACTGCTAGAACATGGATGTTGAACATGAAACATATGATCCAAGATTGATAAACCTCAAAGACCTGGGGTTAAGGAAGGAAACCAGACTCAAAAGACCATATATTGTATGATTTAATTTACATGAAATGTCCAGGATAAGGAAATCTACAGAGACAGAAAGCAGACAAATGGTTGCCTTGGGCTGGGGGTGGGAACAGAGAGTGACTGCAAATGGACAGCGGGCTTCTTTTGACGATGACGGAAATGTTCTAAAATTAGAATCCAATGATGATTGCACAAAATGGTTCACTAAAAATTATTGAATTGTACACTTAAGAAGAACAAATGTTTATGGTCTGTAAATTATACCTCAATAAAGCTGTTCCAAAAATTGTTTTTAATTACAGTCCTACGAAATACCAATTTAAATTCTGAAAGAGTCCCTTTACCCTTTCTTAATGTAAAATAAAAATAGTTCTCCAACAAGAACTTTCTCTCATCATTTCTCATGAGTATGGAGGGTCAAATAGAGCAGTATTTATACCTCATTTCCCTCTGAAACTCTCTCTATTCAACTTAAGATAAAAATCTCAGCTGAAACCATGAACCTTTGAAATTACTAGCTTTTGTTCTCTTCTATATCACTAATAAAAGCCTACAAAAGGATCAAATTTAGGGTTGGGTCAAATTCTGAACTAGGAGAATGCCTATTACTACGCATGTCTGAGCACATCCATAATAAATTTATTTGAACATAACTTCATTGCTCTTTTTTTACAGTACTTTATATTTTGGAAGATAGATACTCAAAAAAATAAGGTTTTTGAAACTGTGATTCATAAACGTACTCTTTGAGTTTTCAAAATGAGTGGTAATGCTTTCCTGGACCCAAAAAGGGCTTTTTATGTCTCACTCTTCTATTATGGGCCACATCAGGTTGGGAAGGTCATGCCATTATTGAGAAATCTCCTGGATTCAATGGAGCAGTCACAAAACCAATGTGGGCAGAAATAAGTATGATAGCGATAGAAAGGACTCTTAGGTTGGGATTTAAAAGGAGATACACCGACATTACTGTCAACAGCCAAACTATTTTACCCAAAGGACATTTTGCTTTCTATAACAAACAATCCCAAGAAGAAATAAATGTCTTCATGTCTTGAGGGAAGATTACACTTGAATTAATACAACTGCTCTGCAACTATAACATAAGCGTGCACTACTACATAGAAGATGTAACAGTCGTAGTTAAATGTACCATTTAGTTCATAGGTAGAATAGCAACAAATAACACAAAAATAGGAATAGGCCAGAACTAGAGGTGGGGTGAACATCACAAGAAATCACGGCCTCTGGGGCTGTGAAGAGGCTTCCGGTGTCACCAGTGACTTGCTTCAAGGTGAAGCAGCTGACTCTCTCTTGTCTTTTACCACATTCCTTATTAAAAAACCTTTACCTCCTTTTTGAACACAAACCCTTTTCCTAACCTCCAGCTCCAACTGGAGCAATTGCTTTCCAATCTACTGGACAACCGACGCCCTAAGGCTTCTTCCCATTGACCTCCCCGATTAGATTCACCACTTCTTAGCCTTCATAATCTTCTCTTTCTTGTACTCTGTTTTTCTTTAGATAAAACTCATTCTTGCATAATTTTTTAAATAATAGGTACATAAAATGAAAACGTGCTAGGCCCATCTATCCCTAGCAATATCTCTAGAATGTCTCACAGTTGATAGTTGGGCATTAAACTTCCCATCACTTCCTCGCAGAACCCCAGGAGCCGGCTCTGCTGTCAGTCAGCATCCACCATGTGGGAGGAGCAGCCGGACGCCTTGAAAAAAAAAAAAAAGAAGAAGAGGATTGGCAATAGATGTTAGCTCAGGGCCAATCTTCCTTACCAAAGGAAATTTAAAAAAAATAAAGTCTTTCTAAATTTGGATCAACTTTTGAGTGGATAAAGAATAGCTAAACTAGTGTTGAGCTCTATTTTTTAAGATGTATATAGGAAGAGTATTCTTTGAATCCAAAATGAGCTGCTCTCATTTGAAGAGAAAAACATTAACTTAACCACTGTTTTAGATTTTACTTACAAAAAAGAGTGGTTTTTAGATACATATACCACTCCCATAACAAATCCAAGAAATCAAGTTTATTTCCGTTCTTTTCAACCACATTTCCTAATAACGCATTGTGTACAAGGAAAAAACAAAAACAAAAAATTAGTAATTAGAATGGACTATCAAAATATTCCAAAGTGTATGTGGGTGGCCCCATTTATCTTCCAATCTCTGGCTTTGGGTGCTGGGCAGAGGAGGACAGGCAGACTGTCAGATGGCTCTGGGTCCCCAGCTTGCATGGGAGTCACAGGACTAAAGGCCACCCTTTGGCCCTCGCACTGTCCCTCCCTTTCCCTGGTCTCTGGATGAGTCACTGGGGCTATGGTATCCTTATTTAATTCTTTCTGGAATAGGGAATAAGAGTACAATATAAGAATCTAAAAGAGGAATCAATTTGAAAGCTACCATGAAGAAAATTGGAAACTCTTTAAAGTGTCAAGGAGCAGAGCTGAATCTAAGTGTCTATAATCCTTGACATTTACAAAAGCAATCAGAGATCCATGGCTCTTTTGTTAATATACAACCTTTTTCCTTAATAGTAATACTCAACTAGACACTGATAAACAGAGGTACTTAGTGAAAAATAAATTAAATTATCCTATTCTCTGATAGAGAGTAGATATTAGTGCCTGTCCAATTTGGAGCCACTCAGTTTCACAATTTCCCAAGACTAAAGGTAGTGTTACTTTCATCCTTTCCACAAAAGCCTGCCTCTGTTTATCTAATGAAGAGACGTGAAGGACTAAACCGGCTAAGAGTATTCATTCTGGAATGAAACTTGATGTGCCACTAACATATTCTGAAAATAAAAATAGGGTGAGTTTTGATTCTTACCCATTTTATTAAGTCATAATTTTCCTTTTGACAATTCCCAATGGTATTTATCCTACTGAAATCTAACTTGCCCCCTCACTAATGATTTAGGAGATGCAATGCTTAAGCTGGTCATAAATATTCTATGACACAATGCTTTAAAAGGTAAAATTTTGAGGCCAGTGAAGAAAAAGATTTCACATTTTGACTCTTTAAGGGTGCTGTCAATTTTTCTTCTCCATTTCTCATCTTCTGCTCCAGCTGTTCAGTCACAGTTCGCAAATCAATGAAATTATAACGTAATTGATTCCCATTTATAATTCTATTGTTGTTCTGTAAGATATCCTTCTAGCATTTTAAAAAAAGATTAAGTGTTCTTAAGGGTATAACTGAAGAAAACAGACTGTTTCACAAAAGGTATTTATACATAAAAGACACAATAGCTCACAAAGCCTGGGAAAAGAGCAATTTTCAATCTCATAGCATTGAATTTTTCTGGGGACCCCATTCATCTTCTCCCTTGTCTTCTTTATCATGCATCATCTACCTAATTACTCAAATTCACTTTTTTTCCACAAGCCCTGAAAGCATTAGTTGTCATCACAACTTCTTTGCTATTTGTCTCGAATATTGTAGGAAAAAAGTATAGGAAAAAAGAAAATAAATTTACATTCTCTCATTTGATCCCAACAATAGAACTCTGAGGGAGGGAAGAAGAGAGGCTAAGCATTATGATCATGTCCATTTCACCTGAGGAGGAAGACTCAGAGATTCAGAGACCGGCCCAGAGTTAGACAGTGGCAGTCACAGCCAGGACTACAGTCGCTATCTTCTGAGCTCTAGTTTAGCTCTCTTTCCACATCACTCTGAGTCTTCTCTACAGATTTCCAGGATGGTTCATGTCCATTACTAAGTTTCTTATCCTTCTTCTCATCAGGAAGAAAAAGAAAAATCTGATTTGAATCAAAGTACACAGAATCTGAAATATTTCATATAACTTGAGGACACATACTTTCTGTAAGTTTCCAAAATCAGTTACCTTAGAACAATTTCCATATGCAAGAGAAATCAATCTACTTTCACTATTATTACCTAAATTCATGCCAAATTCTTTTCTCTTTCTGCTCAGATATTATTTAAAATACTGGAGGACGTGATATTTCAGTTGCTATGTTTCTGTTCTTCACCCAAAATTGATCATTTCGAACATACCACCACCCAGTATTATTTATCTTAGATTTATCTCACGATTGTGAGCATGGACCATGAACCACACCCGGATATAAAGCTGCCTTCCATATTCCACCTAAAGCATCAACCGCATCTGTAAAGCATGCTTCACCTCTGCAGCATCATTCAATATCAAACAGAAACGTGGTTGATCTGTATATGCGTGTCTTAATTTTGGTGCATATCAAGCATTTGAAGTACACTTGTCATTTACTGTTCTTTAAAAAAATAATGATCAACATGAGCAACCATAAACTATGAAATGCTTGAAAAATTTAATCTGCAGCATCCACATGCTGACACAGCTGGCACGACCAATAAGCCGAGTCTCAAACCCCTAACACCAAAGCTTTCTCCTTTTTATTGCAATTCACAGCTTGATCATTCAGAGAAATGTGACTTGCCCATTATTATTCAGCACAATCTCATCAACTTTATCCTTTAGTAATGACCTTATGATAAGAAATTAAGCCCTTTGAAATAGCATTTGTAATTAATCCATTCCCATAAGATTAACATGTCAAATATCACAAGAATACATGTAACAGTCTTCTGAAGCTTAAAACCCCCTGGTCACATTTCACTTAAAACCATACAAAGTATTATCACAATGTAATCAGCAGACTATAAATTGCTAGGTGACCCCTGTGTTTTAAGTGCATTCATTTATTCACCCATTCAACAAATATTTATTAATATGTCGGAGTTCTGGGTACTACACTGTTGGAGTCTAGAGAAACAGAAAATAAGGCTAAGCACTGGGTCCAAAAGCATTCACCATCTAGGGGTGAGACGGCTGGTTAAAGAAATAATAAGTTATTCCAAGGGGCTATCAGAGATATGAATAGAGCCAGAGGTCTTGGAAGCAGAGAGTCAGGAACAACATCTCTAGACACAAAACAAGAAAGACTCCAAGTAGAAGAAATACTGTGCTACACCCAGAGGCATAATAAATTATAGCAGGTTCTGAGAATAACAAGCAATTCAAGTGAAACATTCGAGAAACTATACACACTTCCTCCCTCTTTCTTCTAAAGTCATGGTAAGATGGCACAAGAGAGCAGCAGGAAGCCAAGCTAGACAAGCAGAGCAGGCCCAGGTGTGTATGGCCTGGTGCACGCTGCTCAGGAGGCTGGAGAGGACTGGACAAAGGGAGAGGAGGACACTTGAAGTTTCCAGCAGGGAAGCCACATGATAAGAGACATGCTTTAGAAAAATAAAGTATTGCAACTAGGGTGGAGAATGGATTGTAGGAGAAGAAACTGGAGGGAGATCGATTAGAAGACTATTGAAATAGCCCAGAAAAAGCTTGAATAAAAACAGCAGTCATTGCTAAGGCGGTGGAGGAGGAGAGGTAGGGACATATTCAACATATATGTAAGGCACGGACTTCAAAAGAAAGTAACAGTGAGTGAGAGTGAGTGAGTGAGTGAGTAACTGGTCATAGACAGTGAGGGAGAGAATAGTACCATGCTTTCTGACCTAAATAGCTAAGTGAATTAACTACCTCTGACATGAGGATGCCATAACCAAGGTTGGAAAAGAAGTGCATTTTGAAGGGAGAAGGAACGTAGTGACACTAGTTGAGAAAACGTGGGGGTATTCATGAGGGAATTGTAAGCTCAGAAGAAACAAGGGGAGGCCGGGAGGGTGGGGGGAGTATAGATTAGAGATGAGAATGGGAGAACCCTTGACAAAGAGATGGCACTCATTGCAATCACGTTGCTGAATAAAATTGCCCAGGAAAAGCATGTAAAGTATAAATAAAATATTAAATAACCTTCTTTAGCTCCTCTTAAGATACCACCTCTACAATGTGAAAGGTGCAAACAGGAAAGTGTTCAATATTTAATATCCTCACCCTTCTGAAGCAAGGGCAAAATTAAGTGGAAATGTCACAATGCCACCAGCGTTAGCCACTTCACTATTTCATTCATTCATTGCTGCCATAAGGAGTGAGAATAGGTGACCAGAAGAAGAAGAATATTAATAATAATCTAATAGCTAATAATGATCTGAATAACCAAACACCCCCAGAACAGGGTTGAAAAGAATATAATTCAGGAAAATATGTAAAGACTTAGTGTTGATAATATCCTAATTGCTTTAAGAAGTTATATAATTGGATAATTGGTGGTCTAGGAGTTAAGATCGAGTGCTCTCGCTGCCAGTGGGCTCCTGTCCTTGTCAGGGCACCACATCGCCTGTCTGTCGGTTGTCATACTGTGACAGCTGCATGTTGCTATGATGCTGAAAGCTATGCCACCATGATTTCAAATACCAGCAGGGTCCTCCATGGTGGACAAGTTTCAGCAGAGCTTCCAGACTAAGACAGACTAGGAAGAAGGACCTGGCCACCCACTTACGAAAACGTTGGCCATGAAAACCCTCTGAATGGCAGCAGAGCATTGTCTGATAGAGCACCAGAAGGTGAGAGGATGGCACACAAAGACAGGGCAGGATTCCCTCTGCTGTCCACAGGATCACTAGGAGTCAGAATCCATTTGACAGTGCTAACAAATAGTTGGATAATAATGATAATAATAGGTTACATTTACTCTTAGTAACATCAGATATTCTGCTGACTACTTTGCTATATGCATTAGTTTACTTAATCCTCATAATATGACTATGAGTTAGAGACTATTATAATTCCTATATTATATGTGCAGTAACTAAGGCTTATAGAGATTAACTATCTTGCCCAAAGTTACAAAGATTATAACTGAAAGAACTGAGGTTTGAATCCAGGACCCTCTAACTCCAAGGTACTTTCTCTCAACCACTGCACTATTCTTCCCGGTGCTGTCCATATTAAATATTTCCTGATTGTTAGGTTCAGTCTTCCTCACTGAAGAAAAGAAGCTAAGTCTACTATCACCACTTCTATTCAACATTATACTGGAACTTCAAGGTGGGGCAATTAGGTAAGTAAAAGAAATAAAAAGAATCCAAATTGGAAAGGAAGAAATAAAACTCTCTTTATTTAAAGACAGCATGATTTTATATAGAGAAAAGCCTATGAATCCATTTTTAAAAACCTGCTAGAATTAATAAATGAGTTCAGTAAGGTCACAGGATACAAGAGAAATGTACGAAAATCAATTGTATTTCTACACATTGTCAATGAACAGTCTGAAAATGAAATTAAGAAAACAAGTCCATTCTTAATAGCATCAAAAAGAAGAAAATGCTTAGTAAACTTAAGCAAAGATGTACAAAACTTATATGCTGAAAACTATAAAACATTATTGAAAGAAATTAAAGAAAGTCTAAACAAATTGAAAGACAGTCCATGTTCATGGCTCAGAAGCAGCATATTGTTAAAATTGAAATACTCTCCAAATTGATTGACCGATTCTACACAACCCTATCAAAATCCATGCTGGCTTATATGCAGATATTGGCAAGCTGATCCAAAAATTCATGTGGAAATGCAAAGAACCCAATATAAACGATCTTTAAAAAGAATAAGAAAGTTGGAGGACTTACTCTTTCTGATTTCAAAATTTACTACAAAGCTAGAGCAGCCGAGAAAGTGTAGTACTGGCATAGGACAGACATATAGGTTGGTGTATAGAACTGAGAGCTGAAAATAAATCCTTACTTGTATGGTCAATTGATTTTTTTTTCCCTGAGGAAGATTCACCCTGAGCTAACATCTGTTGCCAATCTTCCTCTTTTTGCTGAGGAAGATTCACTCTAAGCTAACATCTGTTGTCAATCTTCCTCCTTTTTGTATGCGAGCCACCACCACAGCATGGCCACTGACAGACAAGTGGTGTAGGTGCACATCCAGGCACCAAACAGGAGCCACTAAAGCAGAGCATGCCAAACTTAACCACTAGGCCACCAGGGTTGGCCCTACAGTCAATTGACTTTTAACAAAGATGCCAAGAAAATTCAATGGGAAAAAGACAGTCTTTACAACACATGGTGCTGGAACAGTTGGACATGCACATGCAAAAAAAATAAGTAATTTGGATCCATAACTCACACCATACACAAAAACTTAACCCAAAATGGATGGTGACTTAATATGAGAGCTAAAAATTATAAAACTCTTAGAAGAAAATGTGGGAACAAAACTTTGTAACCTTGGATTAGACAATGGTTTCTCAGCTATGAAAAGTGACAAAAGAAAAATAGACAAATTGAATTTCATCAAAATTAAAAACTTTTTTACATCAAAAGATACCATCAAGAAAGTGAAAAGACAACCCACAGAATGGGATAAAATATTTGCAAATCATATATCCAATAAAAGTCTTATTCCTGAATAGATGAAGAACTCTTACAGCTCAATAGGAAAAAGACAAATAACCCTAAAATGGGAAAAGGATTTGAATAATATTTCTCCAAAGAAGATATACCAATGGTCAATAAATATATGAAAAGATACACAATGTCATTAGTTGTTAGGGAAATGTGAATCAAACCCAAAATGAGCTACCACTTCACACACACTAGAATGGCTATAGTCAAAAATACAGACTATAAGAAGTGTTGATGAGGATGTGGAGAAACTGGAACGCTCCTACATTGCTGGTGGGAATGTGAAATGGTGCATCTACTTTGGAAAACAGTTTAAAGTTTCCTCAAAGTGTTAAACACAGAATTATCATATGATGCTACAATTCCACTCATTGGTATTTAACCAGAAGACATGAAAACACACGTTCACACAACAACTTGTACACAGATGTTCACAGCAGCATTATTCACAATAGCCAAAAAGTGGAAACAATCCAAATGTCCATCAACTGATGAATGGATACAAAAAATGTGGTACATTCATACAATAGAATATCATTCAGTCACAAAAAAGAATGAAGTACTGATTCATTCTACAACATGAATGAATATTAAAAACATAATTTTCAGTGAAAGAAGCCAAACATAAAAGGTCACATATTGTATGATTCTATTTATACTAAATGTTCAGAAGGGACAAACCTATAGAGGCTGAAAGTAGGTTAGTGAGTGCCAGTGACTGTTGGAGAGAAGGATGGAGAGTGACTGCTAACAGGTACAGACAGAGCTTGTTTCTTTTTTAAAAAATTGTGGTAAAATACACATAAAAAATTTATCATCTTAAACATTTTTAAGTGTACAGTTCAATGGTATAAATGCTTTCACATCACTACCATCCATTTCCAGAACTCTTTTCATCTTGCAAAACTGAAACTTGGTACCCATTAAACACTAACTCCCCTTTGTCCCCTCCCCCCAGCCCCTGGCAACCACTATTGCACTTTCTGTCTCTATGAATTTAATTACTCTAGGTAGCTCATATAAGTGGAATCATACAGCATTTGTCTTTTTGTGACTGCCTTATTTCACTTAGCATAATGCCCTCAAAGTTCACCCATGTCGTAGCATGAGTCAAAATTTCTTTCCTTTTTAAGGCTGAATAATATTCCATTGTATGTGTATACCACAGTTTATTTATCCATTCATCCATTGGTGGACACTTGGGTTGCTTCCCCCTTTTGGCTATTGTGAACAATGCTGCTATGAACGTAAATACACAAATATCCTTTCAAGATCCTGATTTCAATTCCTTTGGGTATATACCCAGACATGGAATTGCTGGATCATATCAGATGTGTCTTCTTTTTTAAGCAGATGAAAATGTTCTGGAATTAGATAGTGGTAATGGCTGCACAACTCTGTGAATATATGAAAACCACTGAACTATACACTTTTTTTAAAAAAAATGGAGACTATGTTTCTCTTTTGAAAGAAAGAAATACAAATGCTTATGCATTTGCTGTTTAATTACAATTCAAGTGAAGCAGCTTATCCACTAAACTCAACAAGCAAAAGATGCTTTAGTTTTATAAATAGTAGACTAAAGAGAGGAGGGAAATGGAGAAGGAAGAATAAAGAGAGAAAGAACAAGAAAAAAAAATAATAAGAGAAAGAAAAATAAAAATGAATGTGGGCCCACACGTAAATTTGGGTCAAAGTGAAAACATCCAGAATCCCCTCAATTCTGCCCAATTCTTATCTCCCCTCTGCACCACCCCAACCATAACCACCTCAGTCCTCTTCCTTATCTCAGATTTCCTTCTCACATGAGCATGTGAATCTGAGGCAAAGTGCACATGTTATGATCTTCAATTCATTTAACTTGTAGGAATTAAAGTAAATTATCATCTACTAAACAGAACAGTTCACTGGAAGGAAACCTGACACAGGAGCCAGAAAACTTAGGTTCAATTTAATTCATCTATTTTCCAATTTCATTTGCTGTCAAGTTGAAGTTCTGAGAATAGTGCCTATGGTTGAAAACTCTGAATTTCTCATCACATTAGTAGCAATTGATTTAAAGAGCTAATAAAAGGCATTGAGAATTCAAAATAACATCTATGGTTCACGTCAAGATGTGCCAACTACAAAATGCTATGAAATCAATACGACCTTGGAGGTGAGAGTGTAGTTGGCTAAAAAAACCAGAAGAGATTTCCATGACAGCTGTGCATAGGTGACAAAGATGCAGAGGTCACAAATTTAGTGACCTGCTGGACACAAAATAAAGGATATGAACCACTTCTCCTTAATACACAATAGATTTTCATTCATTTCCTGTGAAACATAGTGGACACTTCATCTGTACTATTTTCATTGAACTAACATGGGACTCTTCAAGTTTCATTATTTACATTCTAAGCATATTTTTAACGACTGGAAGGTAATGTGAGCAATGTGTCCACTAAAAATATTTTTAACAATGCCCTAAATGTGTCCTAATGATTTAAGATCGTCATGCTATTGTTACTGATTCTATAGGATGTATGTCAATTTTCATACATACCAAAAAAGGTGTGGGTAGGAGGGAAATAAAATAATGAAAGAAGATAAAAATGAATAACTGATTAGATACTCCAAATTTTACTTTCTCTCATACATTTTCATTCTTATCCTCCTTATGACTCACTACTCATATTTCTGGAGCACCAACCCGGTGAGAGGCTGGCTGGCCTTTGGGATTCAAAGAAAAGAATTATTAGAACCTCTGACAACACTGAGTTCCCATTTCAGCATGGCAAACACTGGCCAGAGCTGGGTTGTGGTCACCTTCTAGATGGATCCCGAACTCTCTACTTTGACAGATTTCTACTTGCCTCATTTTCTTTATTTATGCTCCTTGCTTGACCACTGTAGAGTTTGTCTACAGGGTTGAGCCTTAAGAAACTCCAACATGAGATGTCTCAAAAGAGAAAGAAAATTTTCCAAGGAAGTTTAAAAGAAGGGCCACAGAGGTAAGAGGACAACTTGGAAGTGATGTGAAGACAATGTTTTCAGAAGAGGAGAGTGACCAATCATTTCAAATGTGGCCAAGAAAGCAAACAAACAAGAACTAAGCATAGCTGTGCTCCCTTTGAAGGCCCTACGGAAGAATCCTTCCTTGTCTCTTCCTGGCTCCTTGTGGTTGCTGGCAATCCTTGGCACTTCTTGGCTTGCAGGTGCACCACTCCAATCTCTGTCTTTGTCTTCACATTATGTTCTCCTCTCTGATGTCTCTCTATTTCCAAATTCCCCTCTGCTAAGGACAAGAGTCATTGGGTTAAGGTTTACCTAATCCA
Organism: Equus quagga; assembly: GCF_021613505.1. NCBI lineage: Eukaryota > Metazoa > Chordata > Mammalia > Perissodactyla > Equidae > Equus > Equus quagga. The sequence goes on along the minus strand of NC_060268.1, from coordinate 6,124,268 downwards.
GTATGACCTCATCTTAACTTAATTGCATCTGCAAAAACTCTCTTTCAAACAAGGTCACATTCACAAGGTCCAAGTGGACATGAATTTTCACTAGGAGGACATTATTCAACCCAGTACATTTCACAAACTCCTAAGTCCACTCCTATCTAGCTGCTGGGCCCCGCTCTCCAAAAATAATAGGTAAACTCACCAGGGACTTCCAAGCCACTAAACCCAATGGGTTTATCTCAATTCTGTCTCATTTGCTCTCTCAGCAACACTTGAAACAGTTGGTCACTCTCCTCTTCTAAAAACACTGTCTTCATATCACTTCCAAGCTGCCCTCTTACTTCTGTGGCTCCTTCTTCTCAACTTCCTTGGTGAATTTTTCTTTCTCTTTTGGGCTATTAAATGTTGGAGTTTCTTAAGGCTCAGTCCTGTAGCAAACTCTACAGTGTTCAAGCAGGGATCATCAATGAAGAAAATGAGTCAAGTGGAAATGTGTCAAAGAACAGAGCTCGTGATCCATCTAGAGGATTACTGCAACCCAGCTTAAGCCAGTTTTTGCCATGCTGGAATGGGAGCCCAATATTGTCAGAGGTTCAAATATCCAGAGAAGTTGGAAATCCAAATATTTATATGAAATATTCTGGGTTTTTACATGTTAGCTCAATTTTTATTTTTAATGCCCTGTTAGACTGACAAACTAAGTTTGGGGTTTAGGTTTGGCCTATGGACTATCATCTACAGTGACTGCCCCAAACTCTTTCCATGTCTATAATTTCAACTGCCAAATCAACACCACCAATGTTTGCCAATTTTATATCTCTACCCCAGATTTCTCCTCTAATCCATCCATCCAATCCCCTACTCAACATTTCCATTTGGAAACTTCAACACACTTTAAACTCAACATGTCTACAGGTCTCGTGATTTCACTCCTCAGACCTAAGCATCTTGATCTTACCCTATTGGTGTTATCTCCTAAGCATCTCTCAAATCTGCCCTCTGCCAGCTACTCTCCTAATCCCAGCTGCCATTACCTCTCACCACCACAACACAATAGCCTATTAGCTGATCTATCCACATTCACTCAGTTTGAATTCAGTTCAATCATTTCTCAACACTGCATACAGGGTGATCCTTCCAAAACACAAAAGTGATCATGTGTCCATGCTTCCCCTCTTCCTCCAGCCACTTCAATAGCCTTCCATATTTCCAAAATCCATAACATAGCCTCCGAGGCCCATATGTGTTCAAGTTCCTGCACATCTCTCCAACCACATCCCCTTACAGTTCCCCCTCTCAATATATACATATTCCAGTCACACTCACACTGACCTTCTTTCAGCTTTTTAAATGTACCATATTTGCTTCCATCATGAGACATTTGAACATACTGCAAAGGTCTTCCTTTCTTCTACAACTCCTCTCCCTACTCTTTTCCCTAAGTAAGCCTTTAAGACCCAATCTGGGTCTTTGCTGTTGCTCTCCTAAAAATGTGTGTCTTCACTTAAGATCCCTATCTTAGTTTGTAATTAAATATTCTCCAGAGTGATTATGTGATTAATGTCCATCTCCTCTACTAAATAAAAGTTTCATTTATTCAACATTATTAACTCCTTGACAACAGGGGCTATGTGTATTTTTTATCACCCTTGATTTTTATTGTCTGGCATAATACATGGCACATTGTAGGCACTCAATAAATATTTGTTGAGTAAAGGAAATCCTAAATCCTTTCTAAATGAAATGGGCTTGCCCATAGCCACTGAGAAACAGACAGCCCACCATGTTTTATACCATAATGCCAGCACACTACCTAGCATGGCTGACTAGAGCAAAAGGAGTACATATTTATTAGTCACCTTTTGCTGTACAGTAAACTACTCTAAAATGTAGTAGCTAAAAACAACAGCCATTTATTTCACTCATGGTTATATAGGACAGCAATTTGTGCTAGAATATCCTGGCTGAGCTGGCTGATCTTGGCCAGAGTTGGTTGATCTTGGTTGGGCTCGCTCACGCATTTGCAGTCAGCTCCAAGTGACTTTGGGGCTGGCTAATCTAAGATGGCTCAGCTGGGACTGCTTATCTCTGTTCACTTGGTCCCTCAACCTCCAGCAGCTTAGTCAGGGCATATTCATATGGCAGGGTTCCAAGAGCAACAGAGGAAGTACTCAAGGCCTCCAAATGACCAACTATACAACAGTACAACATCACTTCTGCTTCATTCCACTGGCCAAAACAAGTCATAAAGCTAGCCCAGATTCAAAGATAGAGAAGACTCACTCTCCTGATGGGAGAAGCCACAAAATCAGATTGCAAGTGTGTGGTTACAGGGAGGTGTGGGGAATTTTGACTCTATTTTGCAATCTACCATACCATCTGTTGGATAGCCAACGACTTACAGCATCATGTGCAATACAAAGGAGAACGAGGACAATCACAGGTCACTGAATGGATGAAAGACACAAAATAAGGTTAATTTTCATATTCAGCTTTCACTCTGTAAAGGGTCAGTGTTCATACATAGGTGTATGAGATCCCTTTTAAGTCCATCTTGCTATTCTCCAGTGTTTTCCATTTGAGAACTACTAACACAAAGAAACAGGGGCTGCATTACAAGATGTAAACATTGCAATCTGCATGAAGAAAATCATATTACAAGCTAAATATTACCCATTTGGATTTGCAGCCAAGTTACAGTCCACTAAACCCTAAGTACTCTTTTTTTTTCCAGACAAAGCTATATTGCATTTCAACTCTCTTGTTAGAAACTGATGCTAGGAATTGACAAGATAATAGGATGGAGAAAGTTTTCAGATCTCATTTACAGCAGATGGGAGAAGGGTCAGTTTCCTGGGTAATGAAGCATTGTCTGGTTGCCCCTAAATCGCTCCAAACTCTGCCCAGGCCCCAGAGGCTTAGAAAGCATCTGCATTATCGCTATCCTTCTGAGCACTATTCTAACACCTCAAAACAGAAAAGTTAGAATGAGTGATCTGAGAATTAGGCACAAATGCCAAACTTCAAATATTGGTTTAAAAAGATAATCTACAATCCTTCTTGTAAGAGAGAGAAATACTTGCAATTCATAGAAATAGCTTTTAATTCGTATCTAACACTAGATCTTTTTGTCCAATTTGTTCTTTCTCAAATTAATTGTCTTGAAAGCTCCCATCAACAACTTGTTGCTAACAAAACACGAAGGAAAATAAAATGGCACTGTTTCTGCCCCTCATTCCAATTCGACTCTCATGTCTCTGTTCTTCAGTCTGTAGATACTTCCCCTCCACCCTTTTCTCACAGAAGAGTGCCAAATCCTGGGACTTATGTCTTTGGCTTCCCTGGGAAAGCAGGTAACATGATGTTGAGGACTAGAAAGGAGAAGGCAGTCCCTAATATTTATCTTTTAATTTCAGCATCAAATATCTGTCCTTAGCCCTCATGCATGGTTCGTTTAAGCCCCCACAGAGTCTCCTGCCATTTTGAAGGACAGAGGGCTTTTCTAGAGCCCCCAGGATTTCTGGAATGACAATTCATCTACTGTGATGGGCACCTGGATAAGTGACTCCCTTGTCGGCTGACAGCATCCACAAACATAAGGAGAAACAATATCTATCTGCAAACAGCGTTAGCTTCCAGATAGAATGTGACAGTAAAACCGTATGAACTAGTCCAGAAATTTCCACCCTGCAAAAACCCACAGGTCCTAAACCCTTTTACTCAGCCCTGCCAAGCATTTATATCTTATAGCAGTGAAAATCGGGAGCCTGAATAAATAGTGTATGAACTACCATTGTGGGCCATATTTTACGTGTTATTAAACTTCTGACTTGCATCAGCTTGATTTATTTGAGCCCTGGTCTGTGAGCCTATGCTAATTTATAGTGATTAATTCATCATTCATGTCCTCATTGATTCTGAAATGCTGCCCCCACCTCCCCGATGGTTTGCTCCTCACCAGCTCACGTGGACGTCTCTATTTGCACGAACATCCTTTTGGGATTTCTTCACAATTTGTGTGCATGACCAGAGGAAAGAAAAATGATTTCAAGAGAGACCAAAGTAACATCTGCCCAACCACTATGGGCTGGGGGAAAAAAATTCACATCGATGTACGCATCCTTGTGGGGACTCGCATACTCAGCCCTCGGGCATCGCGCAAGAGAGATTCACTTTCTCTTTCATAACAGGAACATGTCAGTGAACCTGACTCCAGTTTCGCTCTTCAGTTCCATCCCTAGTTTACACTATAACGGAAATAGTGGCATCGCTATTAGTGCTTCCCCACTGGTACTGTCAGAAACTTTGGAACATTTCCATGTTTGCTGCTTCTCATTTTTTAATATCCCCTGTTGATTACCACACATTTATCAGCAGAAAAATTCTTAAAATACGAAACCTTGTTGCCCATGTTCTGGCGTAGCAAGAAAGTAAGGAGTTAGGGACGGACACCCATCTCCTTGCTCCCGTGTGCACACTGCTGGGTTAGGTGGTGACATCTCCTGAGGAGAGAGAGACAAAAGAGGCGCCCCGGGAGTCTGCCTGGGCCAGGAGGAGCCAAGGCGGGCCAGAGCCGGTTCCGGTGCTAAAACAGGAAGGTCTGTGTGATGCTCTCAGGAGCCAGGTTCACTCAGTATTCACACCCTCTCCTCACGATTATCTCAGACCCAGAAGCTCAGACCGGCAGGGTCTCCTGAGAAGAGAGCTGTGACGAACATTCCCAAGACGGAGAGGAGCAACTTAACGGCCCCCGGCACTCTGGCTGGAGGAGTGTTGTTTTTTGGTCTTCTTTGTTTATATGATTTGGTTGGTTTGAATTTGGTTTGATTTGGTTTGGGAGGCAGTTTTAATCCTGTTCTTTCACTTCTAATAATGTGCAAACCACTCCACAGAGTCTCTCTCCGCTTTCCTGCTGTCTTCCCTTTGTTTTCCTCTTCTTTTACTTACCTGTCTTCCCTGACAGTTCTCAAAATCCATTATGGTTATAAATATACCTTACATTTATATGGCGTCCAGTATATAAGTACTCACGCACGTCATATTCATTTAAACCTTATATATTATTGTTACCGTTTTACAAATAAAGAAAATGGAGTTAAAATCAAAAGCTTCCTTTTCAGATCTAGTCACACTTACCATTGCTGGGCACTTGCAGAGAGCAAGGTTTGTACTAGCCCCTGTCTCTGCTCTTAATCCTCAGCGCAGCCCAGTGAGGAGAATTAGTAATTCTCTTCGTGTTCCAGATGAGAAAGCACCTGCTCAGGATCCTGGGACTTGCCTCCATCACACAGCTGGTAACTGGCACAGCCAAGGTTGTCCAGAGGTTCCATAACCACTGACCACCACAGCTAGCACTGGAACCCAGGTTTTCTAATTCTGAATCGGGCAAATCTATTCCAGTTCTTCTGTTTCCACTTAACGCCCTGAATCATGGCAAAACACATCTGGTTATTTCTTTTGTTAAAACATCCTAAATAAAAAGTGTTGGAAGGCATCGTAATAAAAGGAAGTATTTTCCTTAGAGGTCGTGCTTCCCACACCACAAGGCAGAGCAGAAGGAGTTAAAGACCCACCGAAGCTGACTCATCGCATAATTTATCTCACACTGGAAAAATGAAAGACTTCTTTCGTTTCCTGGCGGCTTTGCTGTCTTAAAGGTGAAATGCCCTCAGGGTCCATAAATAGGTTTTGTTCTTTTGGAGTGCTCACTGTTCCAAAGTATTTTTATCTTTAAAATATTAAGTAAACACTACAAAGTACTTAAGTGGGCTCTGGGGCATCTCTGGTTTGATTCTGGCCCTTCGGCAAAGCTACTGAAGTACACATCTGGAGAACTAATCAAAAGAAAACTAAATTCACAGCTTTCTTTAAATATTTTATAGCGTAGCGTTTCACTGTTTCACCTGCTTGCTGGCTTTGCTGGTTTATGAGCAGCCGTCGTAAGCGCTCGAGCGTGCAGCCCACGTAGGCACTACGCCCGCAAGAGCAAGCCCCAGCACCCAGGACTGGCCGAAGAGGGAAGAGCCTGGCCCCTGCCTGCGGCAGCCTCCTTTTCTCTTTAACTTCCCCTCAGTAGGAAAGCACACTAGGAGCTGCTTGAGATGAACAATAATCTGCCAGGTTTTCGTGATCTTTCTGGCAGTGGTGTCCACAAGGAGCACTTAACATTGCACAGAGAAAATGGTTCCCAGTCATCCACTTCCTCCCCAGAAGCAGTCAACCATTTCACAAATGGGGACTTGGAGAGTGGCACGGATGTCTCAGCTTAGACTCATCCGTGCTGCTGGCAAGAACAAACACCACTGCTGAACACGTAGTTCACAACATACATGTCAGGAGCATCATCATCTATACACGGAGGCTTTTTAACAGCAATTCTAAATGAAACTCCAACACAGCCCCCACCCATCAGAACTCCCGAAGTTCCAAGATCAAAATCAGTCAGGGGATTTATTTTTAAGGCATGTCCTTCACTAAATAAAGAAACAACTGAAAAGCTTTTTCCAGACTAGAAGGCAGACTAGCAGGCGCACACGCTCCACACACACAGACATACACACAACTGTTGCGATTTTTTTTCCAGATCCCAGCAATACCCACCATCAATTTAAGCCTCTAAAATAGGTTTTTATGGCAGATCAGAGAATCTGAAATCCATTTCTCTTTCTGCTTCTCCAAAGATCTGATCTACTCTAGCATAGATAAGGAAAACGCAGAGACCTCAGAGCCACAGCATTTCTCCCCTTCTCCAAAGTCCATATGCGCTCTAAAGCCTTCCCACTTAGCTTGGAAACAGAGGAGGCTTGGATCCATCTGGCCTGCAGAGTTGGGTTACAGCCCCAGAATCTCTCTACATCCACTGATTTACATGAGGGACGAGGAGCCTCAAAGGAAAAGAACTCAAATACGGTCCAAGATTAGAGTTCAGATATAGATGGTATGTCTGGCAAACAAAAGTGAAGAGGAGGATAAGGTAAATTGCCTTGGAGCACTGTAGAGTACCTAGGAAAGAAGTCATTCCAAGTGAAGAAGGTATCAGCCTGATGAACCAGACTCAGCAACGGAGCCTAAACTTTAGAGGAAAGCGGCAATTATGGCTATCTCAAAATAGCTATTTGAACCTGCCCCTACCCAGAAGAAAAGCAAAAGAAAGCAGCCTGGAATTGCAGCAGAGCATCATAGCCATTTAGGACAGAGTGGGTGGTGTGGGACCCAGTGGAGCCATGACAGCTGCGACTGATCCATGAGCATTTGTGAAACACTACGTAGAGACCCACTGAGAAGACTAGAGTCCAAAGAAACTCAAAGGAGTAGGGTTGTCATCCTGCCTCGAGGTCACTGTCGGGGGTTAGCCAGCCAGCAAAAATCTGGAAGTGCATATTAATAGGACCATATTTGTACCTTCTGCATGTTGCAGGTAACTGAAGCACAATTATTCAACCAAATACTTATTTCTAAAAGATTATAGCTACCCACTCTAGAAGTACAACAGCTACTTAAATTCCCAGCATGAATTTTATATGAGACCCTCCCTATATTTTCAGCTGTTCTGAGTTCTTGTTGAATCCCCAGCCATCCTTTCAGATAGGCAGTGTCTAAAGTATCAGTACAGACAATAGTATCTGAAGCCCAAGTTAGTATCTGCCTAGACACCTAGTCACACAAGTATCTCCACTTAGACGAATGTGGAGATTTCTGGTATACAAGGTGATTCACTCTTTTGGACTCTGTATTTGCAAATCTTGTCCTTTCATCTTCAATGCTACCCTAAGTTTTCAAAAAGCAATGCAAATTATAAAGAGCATATGGTGTTTCTTTGAATGGAAAGTATATTCGAGCTTACTTCATTTCTTGACCAAGTCTTTTGAGATGTGACATCAGAGAATGAACATGGCCTGCAGCCAAAATATTTTGTTGCTATGCCTTCTGACTGGATGATATTAAAAGTAATTGGGAAAGGTCTCAAACTTCAGTGAATAAGTAGTCATCACTCCATTTTTCTGCCCACCTGTGCAACAAAACCCCCTGAAAGAATTGCCTCCACTTCTTTTCCTCTCATTCTTTCCTGAATCCACTCCAATCTATTCTGTCTCACAAACTCTGTGTTGACAAATCCAATGTTAATTCTTAGGTCTTATTTTACTCAATCTATGAGCAGTAATTGATACCTCCATTCACTCTTTTTCTCGACTTCCGCATTTATTTCTCTGGTCTGGGCCTCTCCGCTGAGATTCAGAATCGTGTATTCAACTATCTCCCTTCTCCACCTGATAGCTAAGGCAATTCAAACAACAGGTACAAATTTCGTTCCTTCTTTCTCCGCCTTGCTCCTCCTCCCTCAGTTTTCTCCAAACTCAATAAATGTCAACGCTATTCCTTCATGGGCCAAACACGTTGGAATCATCTTTCACTCCCCTCTTTTTCTCACACCCCATTGTCGAACCCATCAGCAAATTCTCCAAGATTGATCTTCAAAATACATCCAGAATCAGACCAGCTCTCACCACCTCCATCACTGCTGCCCTGGTCTAGGCTGCCACCACCTCTCTCCTGGACAACTGCAATGGCCTCCTAACTGAGCTTCCTGGTTCCACTCCCTTGTTTCCTCACAGTCTCTCTCCACCAGCAGTCACAATGTTTCCATTAAAATGGAATCAGATCGAGTCGCTTCTCCACTGAAAATCCTTGCATAGCTTGCCATCTATCATAGTGACCCCCAGGTTCTTATTGCCATGCTCACAAGGCCTGACCTAACATGGAGCTCACCATCTCTTCGATGTCACCTCTGCCTCCTCTCTTCCTCTTCTTCCACTGCAGCCATGCTGACCTACATGCTGTTCCTCCAACACCTCAAACATGTTCCCTTCTCAGAGTCTTTGCACTTCCTGTCCCCATGACCTGGAGTTCTCTTCTCTCACTTCATGGCTCACTCTTTCCCTTCCTTCTGGTCCGCTCTCAAATCTGCCCTCATCAGAGACGCCTTCCCTGACTCTGACTATTCTATATAAAAAGAAGGCCTCCACTTCCACTTGTCACTCTCCTTCCCCTTGCCAAGCTCTGCTTCTCCTTTAGGGCACGAATAATAACCTGACACAGTGATTTGCTCCCCATTAGCATATAAGCTCCATTAAGTAGGGATATAATCTGCTCTGATAACTGATGTATCCCCATCACTATTGCACTCACATAGCATATTTCATCTCCCCCAAGACTTATATTTTTATGCATTTTAACATCTCTAAATTGGGGATGTATCTTATGCAACATTTTTTTTCTTTCTTAGTAGTCCATACAAGAGTGGTCTGTATTATAATTGGCATCTTAGATTCAATGAAATATGGTATTGGCATTCAAAACACATTTCGAATGAACAAATGAATCCCATTTATTGTATTTTCAGAAGTGTGGGACTCAGTCTCTTGGGCAAAAGGCTACTGAATTTTAATTTAATATACAACTTAACTGCTGATTTTGAATCTTTATCTGATTTATACTGAAATAGGAGTTACAGGGGAAAAAAATAGATTAAAAGTATCAAGGAAAGAGAATTGTCAAATTGAAACAGCCTAGAGTAAGGAAGAGAAAATACAGGCAAGAGAATCACCAGAACTTATTAAAAAATCTAAAGTAATTAATCAAACAGACCTACATAACTCACTAGCCCCTAGGGGAAATACTGTATTAACATATAAAACAAAAATAATGGTAACCTGAGACCCAGTCATCACAAAATGAATAAAATATTTAGTATGCTCAGTTCAAGAAGTAGAAAAATAGCACATTTACGTTGTTTCCTTCAAAAAGTGGTTAAAATAAAAATAATCTGGCTTTTAAAAGTGGTAAATTTAATAATCTGGAACATTCATTTCAGTGGCACACTTACGGCTTTCTTAATGATGTCATCATCATCAGAGTCATTCTCAAAGAGCTTCTGCTGGTATTCACTGTGCATTGGAATTAAATTTCATCAAGACTCAACATGATCACATACTGGAGGAAAATCTGGGAAAGCACAGAGTTATAAAAGCTTTTTACAAGAATTCCAATCTTCCTTCTTATTTTGATATATGTTCTGAGTTGAAATGTGTTGGACACTACCGATCATTTTCTTGTGCTTACATATAACATGCTTCTGCAAGCAAATAAAACTTACTTTACCCACCTTGTATGCTTCCTGCAAGATGACAGAGGGAATAAATTGCATACTTTTCTAATTGTAATTCTCTCTTTCTGCTGTGTTGTTTATATATCCTGTTAAGTTCTATACAACTTCATAAATTTAGAAAAATTTTTATCAGCGTAAGAAAATAAAGTGAATAGGTAAATCACATGTAGTTGGGAGAGGGAGATGGGTTACAATTTGGGGCAAAGCTAAGAATATCTTAGTGATTTCAGCTCCCTATAAATGTAGTCTATTAATGCAGGCTTGTGTTGTTCACATGAAGTCAATATTATTAATAAAGCTAATTTCCCATATTTCAGTTATGAAAATGTTCATTCTTTGCTAACTGCTCTCAAAATATGTAATAAAAGAATTCATTCATCAAAATGCTGAGTGGTTATCTCTGTTATTTCTTATCTTTGCTAGTTCATATTTTGTACAATAAAACATATTACTTCTTCAATAATTAAAAAAACATTGAAATGTTGATTTTGTGCACGTTTTTTAATCCCTTCAACTTCAGTTCCTCGGTTGAGACACAAGGACAGCAATTCCTAAAAGAGTGATTATGAGGACTAAATAATGCCATAATGCCAGCAAAGAAATCTGAGTGATGGCTGTTACATGGAAAGAATTTGATCATTATTATTATTATTTTTAGATTTATTCTTGTTGTTATTATTAAAGAATTAGAAATTTGGGCTAAAACATCAATCTAGGAATAAAGACCAAGGATTTAAGAGAATCTCCTCTGGGGCTGTTTCCATGAGGACTCTGAGTGTGAATAGGGTGTGAAGGCTGACCCCTTACTTAGGCAACGAAGGACACAAGAGAAAACACAGCGGAGGGTTCACTGCATCAATTTTTCACCCCCTTCTTGTGTGTCTGCCTTTGCCCTGTAACTTTAGTGCTCTCCCACTCTGGGCAGGGTGCTCTGTCCCACCTCTGGTTTCTGGGCTCAACCAAGTGACTTGCTTTACCCGTCGGGTTGTTAGAAAGTAGAAGCTTGAGAAAGCACTTACACATTTCCACTCATTCTTTTACTCCTCTGCCTTTGCCACAAGAACACGCTCTGGCCAGCCTGCTGGGGATGAGGCATGGAACAGAATCCCAACTGGCCCAGCTAAGGCCTTCCAGACTAGGGAACAAGCCACCCAACACCCAAATATGTCAGGGATCCCAATTGTGATGGCTCGATACATGAATTACCCCAGCCAAGACCAAAAGAACCACCCAGTTCACCTGAAAACTCATGAGTTAAATAAACATATTGTTTTAGTCACTGAGTTGTGGGTGGTTGTCACACAGCCTTACTGTGGCAATAGATAACTGATGTGGAAATTGATACTGGGCTGAGTGGAAACAGTGAAAAGAACGATGCCCCAGGTCCTCGTTGGTGAAAAGATTATAGTGATACACAGTAAAACGTTAACAGTATGAAGAACCTGGGTAACTGCCTTCCAATGCCATAAGGAACAAAGAACTGTGTCCCACTCCAAGATCAGCCTTGGAAAACCCAGGGAGGAATTGTGTGTTGGCAGCTTGAAGGCAGAAAGGAAAGCAGGCAGAAGGCCTGAGGGTGCAGCAAGCTGGAAGAGGAGAACGGGGGAGGTTAACCTGGCCCCCAAAAGACCTTTGAGTTCAACAGAGGAAAGCTCCAAGTTGTTCCCCAAAATTCACTCTGATAGATTTTCCATAGATCATTTTAATTTTTCGGTCAGGTAAATAGCATTATTTCCAAAATGCTGTCTCTCATATTAGTCGCCTATCCATTTTCATCATCAATATTTAGTTAAAGATTTACTTCCTTCTCACCTTACTATTGCAAAATAACCTCTTTCCTGACCTGACCTTGTCCACTCTCCCATCATGAGATCCAATATTGACACTGCTACCAGATGATTTTTAAAGTAAGTCCAATCATGTTTCTTTGACATCTAAAAATCTTTAATGACTAATTGCCTATTAAATTACTTGTATCTGGATCACTCTTTCATTTAACATTCTCCACTGAATAGCCACAACCTTCTCTTCCTGGATGGATGGATGGGCAGATGGACAGATAGATAGATAGGTAGATAGGTAGATAGATAGACAGACAGACAGACAGACTCAGACTAAACTATTAACCACAAGGACAAGTTGATTCTACCTCAGGGATTAGAAATATGAGTTAGTCGGGGTAGCTTTGGGTACATATTTCTGACTTCCATATTTGCCGTTCTGAGGAGCACTGACACTAATTCAGTCATCTTAGCTTTGACTTCACATTGAAATCACCTAGAGAGTTTTAATAAATACTGGTGCTTGGATTCTGGATTAATTGGTATGGATAATCAGGATTTTTTTAAAGCTCCCTTGGTGATTTTAACACAAGAATCACTGCTATGACTGAACTATGCTGGAGTGTTTTTTGTTTCTAGTCTCAACAAAGGTGACTTGCCTTAGCATAAATCCAGCACTTTATTGTATAATGCAATGAGAAGCACAGAATCTTAACTTCTAGGTACACTTCCCTGTGCTGGTATCTGTAGAACAGAAATGGGGACTGTGCATTCTATCTTCTCACTACTCTTTTCTCCCAAACTGGAATTCTTTTGCAAGGATAGGAAGAGAAAGAATGAGAATTTTGCTGCCACTGGCTGCAAATTGATGGAGTCTACGTGGCATGCAATGAGAGGAGACTTAAAAGAAGCCAGCTGACTCAGTGGCAAGCGCCAACGTGCCCCAGCCATGCAAAAGTGGCTGACAGCACGTCCAAGAGCTGCCTGCTCTGCATGGACCACGTTTTGGCTGTTATTGCTATTATTGCTTCATGCCAATATGCAAATTTGGACATCAACATGGCAGCCTAATTCCACTTGCAGACACAACTTAAAACAGGATATCTTAGTGGTTTGAATGGGAATCCATGATTTGTGACTAGAAAAAGAGCAGTTTTCCACAGGGCAAGACTAACTGTTCTTTCTCCAGACCATGTCAGCCCCCTCAGGGACAAATTCAAAGGACTGGAAGACTGTTAGAGTCTGTGGTTCTTGTTTTCTGCTGTCTTCTTACTTGTTTTAATTCAGCTCACCCATTCATCCTTCCCTCCAGGCCCCAGTTGGAATTGACACAAAAGCCTTTTGGAAGGGAACTGGATCACATGCCACGTCAGTAAGAAGGATGTGTGTGCTTGGTTAGTCCCCTTCCCTCCAGCCCCTTCATGTGATCCTGTGAAGCTCAGGCGCCTGCTGTCTTCGCCAACCCTTTCCTGAAGCTGCTCATTAGCATCTTTGTTGGGAGTTTACTTTATCTTCTGCCCTAAATGGAGAGCAGAAAAGACGGAGGTCTATGTCAACTCACCTAGTTGTCTATGCCATCGTTGTCTATGTCGACCAGTCATAAACAACCTTTGACCCACATGACTACAGCACCTTTGGGCCAGAAGATAGCCCTTCCCTTTGAGTTTTGCCAGATCTTCTGTGCCAAAACTAACACCAAGTTGCCCAGAAGGCTGGACCAGGAGTTGATTCAGGCGATGGCCTCCTGTATCACACTCTCAGTCTTCCTGTATTTGAAAAGTGACTCGTTCCTTCAACTCTCTCCCACCTTACAGAGACTTCTTTGTCCCCCTGAACCCTCCCATCAATATTTAGAGCAGCCTCTTTTTTCTCCTTCATCATTAAATAGTCATAAATCTAGTGTCCGGGAGCCATAGCCTCAGGTCCAAGGTGCTCACAGCCACCTCGTAAGATTCCTGGAAGCTCTCGAGGAACTAGGACTGCTAGTGCCTGACCCGATGTTCAGAGTTCATGAAGCAGATCTGCAAATTCACCTGTGCCTGAATCTCACTGTACAAGCTTTGGCCGCAAAATTATACAAACAGCTAATTAGTCAATAATAGGTAAATATTACCTTACACATATTCACATTCAAAATAGTTTTGATACTATGATATATTTAGTCTTCTTGGTTCTAAATATTTTACTCAAGTCTTCTTTCACCTTAACTTTTCTGATGCTAAAACTCATACATGGGTTTTTTTTTTTTATTTTTTAGGGTGTAATTTATAATCCCCTCTAGAACATTCTAGTCACTGTGCTATATAGGGTAACACTCATCAAATAGAAAAGAAAAAAAGACTTTCAACAAGACAGTTCTTTATTACTGTAATACAATTTTGAGTTCAGCCTACTTTAAAAAAAAATCACTGCAGTTTGCAACTAGAAAGCACCAATGAAACATAAAATGTTAACTTAACTCCTAGCGCCCTTAGGCATACACAGCAGTCCCCTCTCCCCATCACAGGGGCTTGAGCCAATTCCTTCCTAACAGCCTTCTGAGTCATTCCTGATGAATGAGAACATGCCCCTGAAGGAGTCCCTCAGTGTACTCACTAGACAGCTCCAGGGATGACCTGCATGGTTATACCTTTAAAAAAGCACGGTCAGCTCAAGTACCTTAGCGAAAATACTGGGGAACTAGCTTTACTAATTACTGCTGAGTTGTACCAGCATTAACTTCCATTTAGTATGTATAACTGTTTAAAAGTATCTCTGTTAATACCATCTCCTCCCATGGCACGTTTATTGAATCTTTGAAATATGTTATAGGCCCTGGATTCACTGTTGTGGATAATCCAGCTCACTTTGCCAGATACAAAAACCGTTCTGGGGCACCTTTTCTCAGAGCAGCAGTTCTGGAAAGGCCCATCATTTCCTCTCTACTGTCTTTATAAGAACATAACTCACCAACGCCTGGAAAAGGCAATCTACATACTTCCTGCTCCACCATTTCTAGGTGAAGGGAATAGAACCAGGATGGGACCTCTGACCCAAGCTGAACTATTAAGATTCTCTCTCTAAAATTTTGAAATTGGGACCCAGAGAGTGAGTCAGTCGATTACAGCCAGGAAGCAAAGTGACCTCATGTGAAAGCAATGAGTCAGCAGAAAACCCAATCTGTAAGGAGAGAAAGCAGACTGTCTTAGTTATCTATTGCTGAGTAACAAATCACCCCAAAACTCAGTGTCTTAAAACAACATTTAGTATCTCACAGTTTCTGAGGGTCAGGAATCTGGGAGCACTTTAGCTGGGTGGTTCCAGCTCAGGGTCTCTCATAACATTGTGGTCAAGCTGTCAGCTGAGACTGCAGGGATCTCAAGATCAGGCTGGAGCTAAAAGATCTGCTTCTAGGCTCACTCACGTGGTTGTTGGCAGGCTGCAGATCCTCCGGGGGTAAACCACTTATGGGACTTGGTTCCTTGCAACACCACATGGATCTCTCCATAGGTCTGCTCACTACATGGCAGCTTGCTTCCTCTGGTACCAGTGATCTGAGGGAAAGAAAGGGAGAGAGAAAGAACACAGCTAAGATGGAAGCCAAAGTCTTTTTGAAATCTAGTCTCAGAAGTGACAGCCTATTCCTTTGGCTACATTACAGGCATCGGAAGTGAGTCACGAGGTCCAGCCTGTATGCAATACCAAGAGGGAGGATCACTGCGGCCATCTTACAAGCTGCCTACCGGCTCTCTGTGGGTCCTGATGATTCACACCTCTCTCACATGCCAAATTCCCTCCTCTTCCAAAGCATCAAGAGTTTCATCCCATTATAGTATCAGTTCAAAGTCCAGAATCCTGCCATCTAAACTAGATCCAGGTGTTTATGAGGCTTCTCTGTTGTATTTCCTTAAGCACAGCTCCTCAAATTCAATACCTCTTGATCAAATAGACTTGTGAAATTAAAGAGACATTTCGTCTGTCTCCACAACACATACACACAAACACACACACTACTCACATTCCTGTCAAAAAGGGAAGAAATGGATACACGAAGGAGTCACTGGTCCGTGGCAGTTCTGAAATCCAGCTGGACAAATGTTGGACGCTCCTTGATTAGATTTCGAGGCCTGGGAACAATTTTCCCTGACTCTCAACTCCACCTTCTCAGTTCTTTATTCCAACCTCTGAGTCGTCCTTCCTTTTGTTGCGAAAGGTAGCGTGTGTTTACAGCTAAGCAGCTCTCACAGTCTCCTTCCTTCCAGTATAATTCTGGGGTCCAAAAGCCTCTCCATTTTCCACACTGTCTCTATCCTCCTGAGTCCAAATTGGTGATGTTTCTGGATTTATAACTCTTTTAAGAATTTTGTGGGTCTCCTGTGAAACATCTTGGGGTTCACTCCATTAGATAAAAGCCACACACACACACATCCTGAAATAAGCTCTTTTCGCCCTTGAGCCTTGGCTAGGACAGCTGAGACACAATGCCCTTAAGCTTCTTAGAAGCACTATTGTCTTGTTGAGAGGATCTGATGAGAGCCACCATTAATCTCTGTAAAGGCCCTTTGTGTGACCTTTGATTTTTCTGAGATCTTAACAGAAGTTTTGACAGTCACATCCTTTGCTTCACCTTTAGACCACTGTATTCCCGGGAGTGCCCTCAATTTGATCTTTGATCAAAAGTAATTTCTTAATTTTGGCACCACTTGCATCTGGAAAAACAGAATTTTCAAAACTATCAAGTCTTGGCACCTTTCTATTTAACAACCTTCCATCAATTTAATTCATTTCTCTCCTATTTTACTACACGCAGCAAGAAGAAACCAGACAGCAGCTTCAACATTTTGCTCGGAAATCTCCTCTAGATCACCCAGTTCATAAAGTACATTTTCTACTTTTCACATTACTATGAGCAACAATATTGCTAACTTTTCTGCCACTACATAGCAAAGATCCCCCATTCCTTCAGTTTACTGCCAGC
The DNA here is from genome assembly GCF_021613505.1 of Equus quagga. NCBI lineage: Eukaryota > Metazoa > Chordata > Mammalia > Perissodactyla > Equidae > Equus > Equus quagga. The sequence continues at coordinate 6,107,377 of NC_060268.1, read as the reverse complement.
ATTCACCCCCAGCCTTACAAAAGACCAAGAAGCTTCTATTAACAGCTTCCTCAGGGCGCTTTAGAGTTTCACTAACACTTTGCTCAAATCTCAGTTCCAAAGCCACTCCTTCATTTAAGGTTTTCATCATGGCAGCACCCTACTTCTAGGCATCAAAATCTGTATTCATTATCCATTGCTGCATAGCAAATTACATGAAAAATTAGCAGCTTCGAACAACAAACATTTATTATCTCACTGTTTCTAGGGGTCAGGAATGAGAAGCAGTTTGGCTAGGTAATTTTGGCTCCGAGTGTCTCATGTGGTTATAGTCAAGCTGTCAGCTGGGGCTGCAACCATCTCAAGATTCAGTGACTCACCTGGAGATGAGGCATCCACTTCCAAGTTCACATGTTTTTGGCAGGCTTTAGTCACTCATGGGCTTTCAGATTGAGGGCCTCACTTTCTCACAGGCTGTTGGACTGAGGACTTCGGTTCTAGATCACACCATCTGGGCCTCCCCATATGGCTACTCAAAAGATGGCACTTTGCTTCCCCCAGCACAGGTGTTCAGAGAGAGAGAGAAAGCGTGCACACACCCAAGATTGAAGTTGCCATCTTTGTTAACCTAACCTCAAAAGCGACATCCCATTACTTTCACCTTTAGAAGTGGGTCAATAAGTCCAGCCCACACTCAAGGGGAGAAGATTACATAAAAGCATGAATACCAGGAGGGAGTGGTCATTATAGACCGTTTTAGAAGTTAACTACTACACAGACCCCAAGACGAGACATTAAGACCATGTGGCAAGAGAGAAGGAAACATCATCTGATGGATTTCCAGTCTCATGAGAGGTGGCTGTTTCCAACAGTTGCATTCTGTGAGATTTCTCTGAACACTTAAAATAAATGCATTTACTTTTAAGCTACCTGATTGAGTTTCTGCTCCTTACGATTAAATCATTCCTAAAACTAAAACCCATTTTCTTGCAGAATCTGTACTCCACCTTTGTGAGACAGAAAGCAAATATAATGCACTCCTCTACAATCTAATCAAGACTCAGAATCTCTGATCTGAACTGCGGGTATTGTAGATCAGGCATGTTCTGTATTCTGCTGACCCTATCAGCAAAAAGCCCTCTGCCAGCACATTAAGGACAGCACACTTATATTGGAAGCTGCACTTTTAATTTCTGTGACATGTAATGAGGCAGTCTCACTAGCCAGAATATTTTATTAGGTCATAATGTGTTAAATGTGGTTTAATCAAGAGCTGCCATTAGATAGCTTCCCGATGAACTTCAGATGTAAGAGGATCATATAACAAATCATCTATGGAATCCCTTTGAAACAGTGCTAAGAAAGATGGGCCAGCTCTGCAATATAAGCAATAATTCCCTCATAACTGGTAACAATAATGATGAAAATAGCTAACATTTTTTAGGCACACACATAAGGTTCTCTTATAACTCAAGATGGTTATACTGAAAATGCCCACCACTTTCTACTCTTACACACACACACACCTTTTTAAGAAAACTTACGCTGAGAAAAGAGAACATGCATGTATTGTTTGCTAAGTGCTAATATCTGAAATATTACATTTAATCTTCACAATCCTATAGACAGCTACCATTATTATCCCCATTTCACAGCCAACGACACTGAGGTTTAGCAATATTGAGAAACTAGTTGAAGGTCAAAAAGCTTGTCTCCTGATAAGAGTCCTACCCCTGGGTAGTCCTCCCTCTCATTTATCAGTGATGGTCTGTGGGGTCAACTCTTAGGACAAAAGTAATGGCATATGACTTCTGATGCTAAGTCATGAAAACCATTTCAGCTTCCACCTCACTCTCTTGGATCACTCATTCTGGGGGAAACCAGACGCCATACTGTGAGAACATGCAAGAAGTCATAAGAGGGCCATGTGGCAAAGAACTGAGGCCACCTAACCACCATCAACTTGCCAGCAATGTCAGGGAGTCATTTTGTAAGTGACTCCTCCAGCTCCAGTCAATCCCTAAGGTAACAGTAGCCCCAACTAGCAGCTTGACTGTGTGGGGGACTGGAATCGGCCACACCAAGATATGTCTCTTTGGCATGAGGATTATTTTGAGCTGGTTACTTTTAAAAACTGCAGACACGAGAGAAACTCTGGAAAGTAGAATTTACTTACCCTTTTAAGAGACATTCATATTGTAAGGGAAATCTCCATCTGTAAAGGTGTCTCCCTCTCTGTACCAGAAAGAAGGGGGGATGACCTTATCTCTAGAAACTCTTACCAATGCGGAAGGCAAGGACTTAAATCTGCATAATCACCTTACTCTTGTTTACTGTGCTTTTCTGGTAATCTCCAGTAACTGACTCCCCCACCCCCAACATCCTCCTTTGTAACTGAAGATGGTATTTAAGATGAGACCTCTGCCATTTTGGCAATTTGCTCAGTTTTTCTGGGTCTCTCTCATGTATAGATGTTTATAAAGCTTTGTTTAATTTTCTCCTTTTATTCTGTCTCATGTCAATTTAATTCATAGCCCAGACAGAAGGATCTAGAGTTGGTAGAGGAAATGCCTTCCTCACCTACAATTGTAATCTCATGAAAGACCACAAGCTGGACCCACCTAGCTGAGTCACTCTAAAATTCCAGACCCAGAGAAACTGTAAGATAATAAATGTTGTTGTTTTTCAAGCCACCAAGTTTTGAGGTAGTTTGTTACACAGCAATGGGATAACTGATAAAGCAGTGAAGCTGGGTGCCCCTGCCTCAAGTTCTCTCACTGATTGTAGGCAGGATCTTTGCTAAGGCTGAGGTTTAATCTGAAGGGTTGACTGGGGAAGGATCTGCTTCTAAGCTCACTCATGCAGCTGTTGGCAGGATTCAGTTCTTTGCTCATTATTGGCTGGAGACGTCCCTCAGTTGCTTGCCACGTGGGCCTCTCCAAAGAGCAGCTCACAACATAGCAGCTAGCAGTCTTCCCTTAAGACTATATAAAGGAGAGAATAAAAGGAGAGCATCTAAGATAGAAGCCATAGTCTTTTTTTAACCTACTCTACTAAATCCAGCTCACACTTAAGGAGAGGAGACTTAATCTTTAATCTTTAATCTACTAAATCCAGCCCATGTTTAAGGAGAGGAGATTACACAAGGGTGTGAACATCAAGAAGCGGGGATCACTGGGGGCCATTGCCCACACTGGGTATACCATACTGGGATATGACTCCAGTGGTCTGAGCCAATGCTCTTCATCATTAGACTCTATGCCTCCCTTGATCTAGTCATGGATTCCATTTACAGACTTAGAATCCAAGCATCAGCCAGCCCCTGTAATCAAAGCACACCTGTCCAGGATATTTGGTGAAAGGATAGCGAGGCTGAAGACTGCTGCTGAATCACCCCCACGCTACAGCTGCTTCTACTCCCCAGTCATATGTCTACCTCGAGTCACTGTTTGATCAGCTGAACTCAGACTCAATCACTTCACTTCTCAAAGTACCACCAACTCACGACTTTTTCATAGACAACTTTATTCATGGCTCAAGGGTAACTGAAATTATTTACTGCCTCTTAGCAGATATTTTTAAAATTGAACATTAGCCAACCCTATCTTTGAAATTATCCCAGCCCCCTAGGCATTTGTAACTTCTCACAGGTCACCTTTCCCAAAGGTCCCACCTGCTACTTTATTTCTCCCTCTCCAGGGCTACTACGCAGAGTTGTGCAGGTTGTTCACTGCACAAGGGTGCCTAGCTAAATGAGTGAGCAGGGGACTGAAATTCATTTCATGCTCCACAACCTGAGACACATGTCTTAGGGTGGGGCTGCATCTGCCTGAAGTTGCACAAATTGCCACACGGGGTAGTTGAAGTCTGTGCACTTTTCACGCTGCTTTCCAGGCCCCTTTCTCTGATTTCTAAACTATTCCTGGAAATGCCTGTGACAAGAAAAAAATGATGAAAAGCCTATTATTATTCATAATTTACAAATTCTAAGGAGGGTGGATCCTAGAAGTTAGAGAACCTTTTGGCTGTTGAGCACATCATTTTTAATGTAACGGTCTCTGACATACTTGAAGACGGAGTTCAGTGAAGAGTCTGAACATGCGAAATTAGAAAAACTTGGGCAAAGTTCAATTGCCTTGCTTAAGAAAAGGGGTATGTGGACGATTGGGGGTTAGGAAGAGTATGGAACTAGGAACTAGAGGCCGCACAGAGGCTAAGGAAAGCGACTTTACGCACAAAAGGTACATCTGATGGGCTTTTTTGGATGAAATGCGGTTCAGCTGAGATGTAAAACGCCCTTCTACCTTCCTAAAATTTATATTGCTCACTACTACCCAGTGATATGTATTTGCTTAGATAGGAGATATGGATAGGTGTGACATTATAGCCATGTTTGGGTTAAATTCGAAATTTATTGTGCAAGACACTGCAAATTCTTGTGCTTACCCTGAAGCCTATATTTCCATAAATAAATAGCCCCCTCATAAAGACTTTTGCTAAACTAAGGCAATATACACTACTGTAAGAAGGGGCTGCTGTCCATGGTTATTTAAATAACAATTTTTCCTCTCCGTCAAATAAATTTAAAGCTCTCCACCAAATTACTCATGTTCATCAAGACAAGTAACTTTAGTTGGGTCTCTGGAATTTTCACTTACCTTGGATCATCAAATAACCCTAGAAAGTTGGTATTATTCTCCCATTTTATCAGATAAGGAATTACAGCTTAGGAAGGTTAAGTAAGCTCCACAAGGTAATAAAGTAAGAGGCAGAAAAAATAGAAATCATATTCAGATCTTTCTGACACTGGAACTCTGTTTTTTTCCTTACAACATATTATCTCCATACAAATAGTTTAGTCTTAGGTGAAGCATTAGCAATGAGCTATCAACACAGAAAGAAAATGCTTGAATTCCTCAGACCAACACACAATGAGCTTGCTTTTGATCAGCGCCCCTATTTTATGAGCATCAAGACAGAGTGAAAGCTTAGGAGCATATTGTCCTCAGGAAGAAGACTCATGGGCATCCAAATTTTGTATGGCCTCAAAGAGACTCAAAAAGACCCAACATTTAACACACTCAATCCCTGTGCCTAGGGCATGCTTTGCACCCAGTTAAGATAATTTACATGAAACAGAATGTTTAATTTGCAAGTTTCAGCTGAGGCTCTAAGATAGGATAGATATCAGACACGAAAATGATTTTTGATAAAAAATCATAAGCAGAGTTTCAGGACATCATCCAAAAACCAGATCAAAGTCTAGTTTGTGCCCACAGGGAGATAAAAAAGTCTTGAAAAAGTAGAGCTGGGGAGAGACTTCGTGAGAAAGATGAGGATGCTGTATGATGAGCTCTAACCCACCAGATCACCGAGAAGAAAGGTTAGAGAGGTTTCCGCTCCTTCACCTTAAGCCTAGAGGGAGGGGTACTTCCATGAGACCACCTAGAGAGATGGAAATATATCTTCTAGCATCTTAGGATACAAAAGTTGGCTGTCTCCCTAGGAAAACTGGGGAGGTGCTTTGGTGGTGAAGCAAAGGAGGGTTGTTGCTGTATGTGAAGAGCAGCCGCATTTGCAGTCAAATCACACTTGAGTGTTGAATGTAGACCAGATGTGGGCCTCACGGCAGTCAGCTGGAAGCCTGCCGAAGTCAACTCCCTGGAAGGGCCAGTGGTGATGTGTGAAGGACAGCTGCACTCAGGATTAGCTCATGGAGTGCGTCTACACTGCATGGAGCTACACTCCATAGTGCATAGGAACCTGCGCTCAGAAAGGCCCCAACTTGATTTAATGTTCTGTGTATTCAAATTCTTAATAATTGCATCTTTGAACTAGAGTTTTATCAATGAGATGATGTGTGTCTGTCATTCTTCAGTGCCCCATGAGCATGGAATTCCAGTGGACCCATGATGCATGGGAGCTCACAGAGCCTCAAAGTGAGTACAAGGTCAGTATGTTAGTCTACAACCCAGGAAGCAGAGGTTGCTGACAGGCCCCAGAGGCCATGCCTCCCATATGAATCAGAACTTGCTTCAAACACAAAAAGCAGACAATGGCATTTTAAGAAATATAAGTGACCAGGGAACTCTAATCATATTCTTCCTTACTCATTTGACTTCCCTGAATTAACTAACTGCTAACACAAAAAAAATGATGACATAGATGGAAAGGGAAAGACAGGGTAACTCACAGTTCCTTTTCCTTTCAGTTCCCACTTGCTTATCAGTGAGCCCAACGCAGAGAGTGTTAGAATGCACAGGTATCCAGAAGTGGAATGAAAACAGTGGAGTCAGTTTTGTGGAGCATTTCCACTTCTCTGTACATGTATGTTGCAGCTACAAAATACGATCTATGTAATTTCAGGGATTTTACGTACAAGTTAAACGCTCTTACATTGCTTTGAAAACTGACATTGCAAAATGTAAAGATGAACAATAAAAGCATGCTAATTTTAACTTTTTTTCTTGGAATGACATTAAATAGCAAATAAAAACACCATGACAAGTCAAGAGAGAGATTGTGGAACAAAGGAAAAAGCTTTATATTTTAGGATTTTTTTAAGACACTTTTTTCCTGCTTTTTGGACAAGAGACACTACATTTCCTTTTGCACTGGGCCCTGAAAATTGCAGCTGGTTCTGACTACACTAACCCCTTGAAACTGTGCTCTTCCCCTTAACTCCCTCTCCCCCGGGCCTAACACTGGAAGGTGAAAACACAGTGAGCCAGCCGTGAAAGGAGAAGAAATATTAACAGGGTGGTGAGGAAAAGGCGCTCCCCATGCCAATATGTGGGCCCTGCTGGAGAGGAGAAGAAAATTTATCACTAATGTTTGGACCATTATTGGGAAGCGGACATGCTAAGGTTTGAATTGAGACTGGTTTTGACCTAAAGTGACTTTAGTACAGTCTGTTACCTAAAAGTGAGCAAAAAAGTTACGGAGCCAACCCTCCATCCATGGGGAAGGAGAGATTAGTCCACCAAATAAGTTTTAAAGGAGCATGCTAGTTACAAATGAAACCGAAACTTTGAAGAGGTCTGATCAGAGTTTTGTCTCCAAAAAAACAGAAAGCTTTTCTTGGTGTAGAACACTTCAGCCACAAAAATTACATTGAAAATGATTAGACTCCATAGCTGACTTTACCTCACAAATTACCCATATGTTCCAGCTCATGTTACAATTTCTTTGGGGAGCGTTAAAATGATTTTTCAATTTTCTCACTCAATTTCTTCTATCTCTGCTGAAAATAAGAGATGACATTGTACGATAGGAGCAAGTCATTTTAAATTAGACCAACTTGACTTTTGTCTTGCAGTCAGTCAAATGCAGATCAAATGCGGTTTTTCTCCCCCCAAAGAGAAAACAAACTGTAGAAATTTCATAAAGAAGCGCTTCTTATATTTTTAGCAATACAAAGATTTGTTTTCGAATTCCTCTATTTTTAAACTTCTGTCACACTGATAAGCTGTGAATTTTAATTTATCACTTCGCCACATCTTCAAAACAAGAAAAAAACAAGAAATTTATTTCTGAAGGATAAACACAATAAAGTTTCTGTTGCAATACATATTTGTAAATTGCCGAACTGTAATTATTTCAAATAGTCCATCAAAATTAGCCTCTAGTGATCAAAAGATTTTGTTTCTGTGATATTTTTACAGTAGAATAGGATTTTATGCAGAATTTCCAAATCCACGTATCAGAGAACAAAATGCTTTTGAGATATTTTGAGAGAACTAATCCACACAAGAAATTTTACATTAGGAAGAAATTCCAAAAATAAAAGTATATGTTGCAAAATTAAATGTTAGATTTAGAGCAAATAATGAATAGAATATATTATGGACTCAGGGTATGCTCAAGGATTTGCTAGTGACGTAAAAGTTCGTAAATAAACAAACGTGAACTTTATGAGATGTGTCTGTCACATGCTCTGTCTCTGAAATATGCGGAAGTGGTAAAAATAGCTAGAAATTCTGAGTCCCTGAAGAGTCCCTTACAGTTTCTTAATTGTTTTTTGGTTTGTCTTTTTTTTAATTCTTCATCATCCCTATAGCACAGAAACTTTCTGGATGGCATTTCACCGACTACTTAATGAGAGCTCCTTACGCACCACACGTTGTGCAAGGTGATAAGAAATACAAAAACTAGTGCCTTCAGTTTAGTAACAAATGCCAGAAAGAATGTAGGATTCCCAGTTAAGTTTGAATTTCAGATAAATGAATCATTTTTTAGTAAAAGTATGTCCCAAATATTTCATGGGATACATTTTTATTTTCTAAAACTGGCAATCCTAAATCAGTGGATCTGAGGGTTTGATTCCGGCACTACAGAATCAGAGCTTGGACATCCGGACACTGCCAGCTGAACTTAGAGCCTGCCCACACCTCTCTGGGTGCCCTCCCTTTATCTCCCTTTTCTGTTGGTCTATTTTTCCTGAAGCTGGGCATTTTTCTTCCTCTGGGGATTATATCGTCTTTGATAAAATATATCTTCAAATAACTTCCGTAAGTAATGATGTGTGGGAGGTAAAACCTTCTGAGCTCTTACCTGTTTAACAGTATCTTTATTCTGCCATCACATGTGATTGATACTTAATCTGAGTATAGAATTCCTAGAGCCTCCGAGTCTTTTTGCTGCATTCCCTGTGCCCAACTAGTGGGTGCTCACCTAGAGAGATGGAGGATCTCACAGATGGTAGGGTTCCACTGTAGAAGGAACATATACATCACCTCTTCCAGGACTCAGAACTGCAATGAAGGCTGGGAAATGTGGTAGAGCAATGAGCCAAAGGAGGAGAGAGGGACCAGCCTGGTGGCGCAGTGGTTAAGTGCGCACGTTCAGCTTCAGCGGCCAGGGGTTTGCCGTTTGGATCCCGGGTGAGGACATAGCGCCGCTTGGCAAGCCATGCTGTGGTAGGCATCCCACATATAAAGTATTGGAAGATGGGCACGGATGTTAGCTCAGGGCCAGTATTCCTCAACAAAAAGAGGAGGATTGGTGGTAGATGTTAGCTTAGGGTTAATCTTTCTCAAAAAAATAAAGGAGGAGAGGACCTTGCAGATATCAGTCTCTGTCACAGAGATCCCAGATCCAGCCTTTCTGCCTCTTATCTCATCGTTTCTGTCCATTTTTTTTGTTGTTCTATTTTCCAGATTTCTTCTACTTCATATTCTAATTGTTTTTAATACATATATTCTATTTATATTTTTATGTGTTACTTTTAATTTCCAAGAGTTATTTTTCTTATTCTCTTAATTCTTTTTAACTAGTATCTCTTCCTGTTTGATAAGAGCATGATTTGTCCAAATGCAAGCATTCACAAATACTAATTACGGTGTGCAATATAAATGTTTAAAGTTCTCCCATGCCCTGTTCTGTTTTCTCCAAGACATGTTGCTATTTATATATCCTAGTTATTTTCTCTCAGTTTTCCCGTTTCCCCAAATTTCTAGTGATCCTTGGATGCCCATAATTATTAAGATTGCATCAAGAGATAAGCTTGTGAGCACTGAGTGGCCAGAGAGTGTGAATATGGGGAGCCATGCTAACTATATAACTGTTTAATTATCTTCAGTGTGCTCAATTCCTATACTTAGATAAGGAAAAAGGATCCCTTTGCTTTTGGGCTGGAGAAGGGCATCTACTCTTCTATCTCCAAGATTCCAGTCAATCCCCCTGTCTTAAGCTCCACATCCCAATTCCATCCTCTATTGAACTTGGCATTTCTAGGTCCCAGGCATCTCTGGTTCTCTGAACAAATATTTTCTTTCCTTGACTGCAGCCCTTTTTAGCTGGGTGGGGCTTCCTCGTCTCTGCTCACCAGGCAGTACAATCAATGTGCTTTCACTGAATTTTGTTATCACTAATTGCTCCTCCTCTTCTGTCTTCTTTATTGTAGTGGTTTACACTTTTTCTTATTCTTTCCATACACTTTAATGGAGTCCCAAGAAGGAAATAAAGTTGTGTGCTCAAACAGCCACCTTAAACTTTATGTCACCTCATACCACTCATCAGAAATTAGACTCCAACTATGTAGCATATTTTCAGATTCCCAGGCTCTGAGCCCTGATGATCATAGTGGAGCCAAGAAATTTGGCCCTGGGTTCACTGAATAGTTATCTAAAGTTACCTAATGAAACCTGGTTAAGGGAATATAAATCAGCACAAGAATAGGCAAAGAGGAGATGAGCAGGAATCGAATGATGAGGATACCAAGCTGAGGAGTGAAGGAGGAGAGTGAGATGGACAATTAAGACCAAATATAGCCAAATCATATGCAGAAAAATTGTGTTATGGATACACTCAAAAATATGCGTATCTGTAAATATTTTTACCTGCTTACCAATTCTTACTGTCCTTGTCCTTAGAAATTAGGTACTAATATATTGTTTTATGTATATTAATATCTCCATGGGTTTAAGCCAATGGTTCTCAGAGTGTGGTCGTGAACTGTTGCCTAGGAACTTGTTAAAAATGTCGCCATTACCCAGGAACTTATTGAAAATGCAAATTCTTGGAGGACCTAAACATATAAAGCAAATATTAACACATATAAAGGGAGAAATAGAAAGCAATACAATAACAGCAGGGAACTTCAATATCGTACCTTCGACAATGGATAGATCATCTAGACAGAAAATCAATAAGGAAACATTGGACTTGAGCTACACATTAGATCAAATGGACCTAACAGACATATACAGAACATTCTATCCAACAGCAGCAGAATACACATTCTTCTCAAGTGCAGACAGGACATTCTTCAGAATCGATCACACATTAAGCCACAAAACTAGTCTTAAATTTAAGAAGACTGAAATCAAATCAAGTATATTTTCTGACCACAACCATATGAAAGAAGAAATCAATAACAGAAGAAAAATCTGGAAAATTCATAAATATGTGAAAATCAAAAAACACACTCCTGAACAATCAATGGATCAAAAAAGTCAAAAGAGAAATTAAAAGATATCCTGAAACAAAAGGAAATGGAAACACAGCACACCAAAACATATGAGATGCAGCTAAAGCAGTTCTAAGAGGGACGTTTATAACAAGAAATGCCTACATTAAGAAAAAAGAAAGGGCCGGCCCGGTGGTGCAGCAGTTAAGTGCGAACATTCCACTTTGGCAGCCCAGGGTTCGCCGGTTTGGATCCCGGGTGCGGACATGGCACCGCTTAGCACGCCATGCTGTGGTAGGGGTCCCACGTATAAAGTAGAGGAAGATGGGCACAGATGTTAGCTCAGGGACAGTCTTTCTCAGCGAAAAGGGGAGGATTGGCAGCAGATGTTAGCTCAGGGCTAATTTTCCTCAAAAAAAACAAGAAAAAAGAAAGATCACAAATAAACAACATAACTTTACACTACAAGGAACTAGAAAAAAAGAGAACAAACTACTCTCAAAATTAGCAGAAGGAAGTAAATAACCAAGATTGGAGCAGAAATAAATAAAATACAGACTAGAAAGATAATAGAAAAGATAAATGAAACTAATCTGGTTTTTTGAAAAGATGAACAAAATAGACAATACTTTAGCAAGGCTAACTAAGAAAAAGAGACAACTCAAATAAATAAAATAAGAATTGAAAGAGGAGACATTAAAACTGATATCACAGAAATATAAAGATTCACTCAACAACCAAAAAACTAACAACTCAATTTAAAAATTGGTAAAAGATCTGAACTGACGTTTCTCCAAAGAAGATACACAGATGGCAAACAGGTACATGAAAAGATGTTCAACATCATTAACTGTCAGAGAACTGCCAATCAAAACTACAATGAGATATCTCCTCACATCCATCAGAATGGCTATAATTAACAAGACAGGAAATAGCAAGTGTTGGAGAGGACCTCTCATACACTGCTGGTGGGAGTGCAAACTAGTGCAGTCACTATGAAAAATGGTATGGAGATTTCTCAAAAAATTAAGAATACAACCACTTTATGATCAGGCTATTCCACAGCTGGGTATTTATGCAAAGAACATGAAAACAAATGCATAAAGATGTTTGTACCCCTATGTTCATTGTAGCATTTTTCACAACAGCCAAGACTTGGATGCAACTTAGGTGCCCGTCAAGGAATGAACGGATAAAGAAGATGTGATATATATACACAATGGAATACTACTCAGCCATAAAAAAAACAATGAAATCTGGCCATTTGTGACAAAATGGATGAACCTTGAGGATATTATGCTGAGTGAAGAAAGTCAGAGGGTGATCTCACTCATAAATAGAAGATAAAAACAACAACAAGCGAATACATAGAGTCAGAGATTGGACTGGTAGTTACCATTAAGGAAGGGGGGAGGAGGGCAAAAGGGGTGATTAGACATGCGTGTGTGGTGATGGATTGTAATTAGTTTTGGGGTGGTGAACATGATGTAATTTACATAGAAATCAAAATATAATAATGTACCCCTGAAATTTATATAAGGTTATAAAACAATGTTACCACAATTTAAAAAGAGAGAAATATAAAGAATCATAAGACACTACTATAAACAACTATACGTGAACAAATTGGACAACTTAGAAGAAATGGAAAAATTTCTAGAAACATACAACTTTCCAAGACTGAATCTGAAAAACTAGAAAATCTGAACGGAAAAATAATGAGTAAGAAGATTGAATCAATAATCAAAAATCTCCCAACAAAGAAAACTTTAGGACCAGATGGCTTTACTGGCAAATTCCACCAAACATTTAAATAAGAATTAGTACCAATCTTTCTCAAACTGCCAAAAAATTGAAGTGAAGGGAAAGCTTCAAAACTCATTTTACAAGCCCAACATTACCCTGATACCCAAAACAGACAAGGATGCCACAAGAGAAGAAAATTACAGGCCAATATCCCTGACAAATATAGATGCAAAACTCCTGCACAAAATATTAGCAAGTCAAATTCCACGGTGTATTAAAACAATCATACACCATTTATCAAGTGGGATATAAGAATGATTCAACATCCAAAAATCAAAGAATGTGATACATCACATTAACAAAACAAAGGATAAAAACCATACGATCAGCTCAGTAGATTCAAAAAAAAAGCATTTGACAAAATTCATCATCTAATGATAAAAACTCTACAAATTCAGTATAGATAGAATGTCCCACAACAGAATAATAGTTTTACCTGACAAGCCCTCAGTTAACATCACACTCAGTAGGAGGAACAAGATCAGGAACAAGACAAGGGTGCCCACTCTCGCCACTTCAATTCAACCTAGTACTAGAAGTCCAAGCCAGAGCAAGTAGGCAAGAAAGAGAAATAAAAGGAAACCAAACCGGAACGGAAGAAGTGAAATTGTCTGCAGATGACATGGTCTTACTTATAGAAAACCCTGAAGAATCTGCAAAAAGAAAAAATGTTAGAACTGACAAACTGATTCAGTAAAGTTGCAGGATACAAAATTAAGGTACAAAAATCAGTTGCATTTCTATACACTAATAGCAAACTATCTGAAAAAGAAATAAAGAAGACAATCTCATTTATAATAGCATCAAAAACAATAAAATACTTAGGAAAAAATTTAACCAAGGAGGTGAAAGATGTGCACGCTGAAAACTGTAAGGCATCAATAAAAGAAGTTGAAGAAAACACAGGTAAATGGAATGATATCTCGTGTTCATGGATTGGAAGAATTAATATTGTTAAAATATCCATACTACTCAGAGTGATCTACAGGTTCAGTGCAGTCCCTATCAAAATTCAAATGGCATTTTTCACAGAAACAAACAATTCTAAATTTGTATGGAACCACCAAAGACTCCTAATAGCTAAAGTAATCTTGAGCAAGAAGAACAAAGTTGGGGGCATCACGCTTCCTGACTTCGAACTCTATTACAAAGCTATAGTAATCAAAACATTATAGCATTGGCATAAAACAGACACATGGAACAGAATAGAGAGCCCAGAAATAAACTCATGCATATACAGTAAACTAATTTTCAAAAAAGGCACCAAGAATACACAATGGGGAAAGGATAGTCTCTTCAATAAACGATGTGGAGAACACTGGATATTCACATGCAAAAGAATGAAATTAAACCCCTATCTTACACTAAACACAAAAATCAACTCAAAATGGATTAAACACTTAAATCTAAGACCTGAAACTGTAAAACTTCTAGGAGAAAATATAGGGGAAAATCTCCTTGACGTTGGTCTTGGTAATGATTTTTTTAACTTAAGACCAAAAGCAAAGGAAACAAAAGCAAAAATAAGTGAGACTAAATCAAACTAAAAAGTTTCTGCACAACAATGGGAACCATCCACAAAATGAAAGGCAACCTACAGAATGGGAGAAAATATTTGTAAACCATACATCTAACAAGAAGTAATGTCCAAAATGTATAAGAAATTCTGACAACTCAATAGCAAAGAACCAAACTTCCCAATTTAAAAAATGAGCAAAGGATCTGAATAGACATTTCCAAAAATAAACATACAAATGCTGGTAACAATGGGCATGGCAGAGACATGATTTTGGGTAAATAAACCTATGATATAAAAAAAAGACATACAAATGACCAACAGATATACAAAAGATGCTCAACATCACTATTTAGCAGTGCAAATCAAAACCCCAATGAGATACCACCTCACCTGTTAGAATGGCAACTATCAAAAAGTCAAAATATAACAAGGGTTGGTGAAGATGTGGAAACAATTGAACACTTGTACACTGTTGGTGGGAAGGTAAATTAGTATGGCCATTATGGGAAACAGTATGAAGGTTCCTCAAAAAATTGAAAACAGAACTAGCACATGATCCAGCAATCCCACTTCTGGGTATACAGTCATCAACCACATAACAACCCTTCAGTCAATGATGGCCCACATAATACAACAGTGGTCCCATGAGATTAGTATCACATAGGTTAGGTGTTTAGTAGGCTATACCATCTAGGTTTGTGTAAGTATACTCTACTATGTTTGCACAGCCACGAAATTGCCTAACGACACATTTCTCAGAATGTATCCCTGTCATTAAGCAACATATGACTGTATATCCAAATGAAATGAAATCACTATCTTAAAATGACGGTCTAAGATATCTGGATTTCCATGCTCATTACCGCATTATTCACGATAACCAAGATACGGAAACAACCTAAACGTCTGTCAGTGGATGAATGGATAAAGAAAACATGGTATATATATATATATATATATATATAATGGAATATTATTCAGCCACGAAAGAGAAGGAAATCCTGCCATTTGGGACAACATAGATGAAAATGGAGGGAAATAAGCTAGACAGAGAAAGACAAATATTGTGTGGTATCACGTATTTTCAGAATCTTGAAAAAATTTGAACTCATAGAAACAGAGAGTAGAATAGTGGTTGGGTGGTTACCAGGAACTGGGAAAAATGGGAAAACGTTGGCCAAAAAGTACAAACTTGCAGTCATAAGAAGAATACGTTCTCCAGATCTAAGTACAACATAGTGACTATAGTTAATAACACTATATTATATACTTGAAATTGTTAAGACAGCAGATGGTAAGTGTTCTCACAACAACAAAAAAAGTAAGTAAGTGAGGTGATGGATGTGTTAATTAACTTGACTCTGGGAATCATTTCCCAATGTATACATACATCAAACCATCATGTTGTATACTTTAAATACATTACCATTTTATTTGTCAATTTTTTCTCAATAAAGTGAGGGGGGAAATGCAAATTCTCCAGTCCCACTCCAGGCTGCTAAGTCAGAAACTCTGGATTTTGAGTTTTAACAAATCCACCATGTAGATTTGAGACCCATTGGGTTAGCCTAAGAGCACAAAGCATCTGCATGCATATGCACAGTGCCACATGGCCTTACAGTTCTTGGGGGAGAGGCAGAGCAGGAAGAAAGAGAGGCCCAGGATAACATGATGAGCTGCGGTGTCCTACATGAAAACATTAAACTTGAAGAACTGCAATCTGGATAGTTATAACCCTCTAGAAAAACAAAAGCATATTAAAAAGAATAGAGGAAAGGGAATTCCATTTATTTGATGCTCATCCCATGATACCTTTTAGGTATTTGTTACAGCTTCTTTTTCCATTCTCCTCTCTCCTTGTGTGGTTAAGCTCACAAGTTCTGGAGCCAAACACTTCTGCCTTCAAACCCCAGCTCGCTCACTTTATTAGCTACACAACTTGGGGTTAACCTGTTTCCATTTCCTCGTCTGCTAAAGTGGGCACATAATAACTGACCCTCTTTCACAGGGTTGCTGAAAGGGCGACAGGAAGTTCATATGTGTAAAGCACTTAGTCCCCATACACGGAAAGTCCTATATAAGTGTTATCTACATAATATGGATTTATATAATAATATATTATGTAATAATATAAATATATAATAATAGTTTCTTCTATCATGCTTTAAGTGGTTGCATCATAACTCCTTATGTTACAAGAAAAGAAGAATTTTGTTTAAAATCTATATATTTAAAACACGGCATTGATTTAGCTATTTAGGGCAGTGAGCACTTTGGAGATTATATACAGATTTGCTCCTGCAAGAGTTAACTAAAGCTCTTATCAAAGGAAGATACTAGCTGAAAAAAAGAAGAAAAAGCCTGATGTGGCTGCTGAAGTATGTTTTGCATGTAGAAATATGAGTCACAGAAGCAAAAATATGAAAAAATAATGTGTTGATTGCTATGAATGTTTCCACAGGGCGTACTGAGCCCAGGAACATTTTTCTTTCTCTTCATTGGACTTGCTTCTTGGATGGTTTCCTAAGATTTCTGTTAGGAGACTCATTTCACTTCAGCAAAATGTAGCGACTTCTTCCGAATCAGTTTTCTCAACCAGAGGGGGCGTCGGATGACCAGGGGAGCTGATTCAAAGTACACATCCCTGCCACAGCCCACCCTCAAGGGCTTATCAAACTCTCTCAGAAGGGGTCCCAGGCATGGGTACTTAGAAAAACCTCCTCAAGGTAGCAGGGTATTTCACTCCCCCTCTTACATTAATCTCCCACGTCCCGCACACCATGCACATGCATAAATGCAAACCACTGTTCTGGATGGCGGCGTGTTCAACAGAAACATTCAAACCGTGCATTCCTCACAGAGCACAACTGCATGGTCATTAAAAACTCAGGCTTTGGAGTCAAGTTGGGTTTGAACTCAGGCTCTTGTATGTGTGACCTTGGCCAACTCACTCTCTAATGCTACTGTTAGTAGTATTGGCTATAAGTAACATTGAGGGTTTTCTAGGTTCCGGGTACTGTGGTAAACACTAAACGTGGATGAACTCACTTAATTCTACAACAAACCTATGAAGTAGGGACTAATATTATCACAACTTTACAGAGGAGAAAATTGAGGCTTAGAGGGAGAGCAACTAATTGTTAACTTGTTTAAAATTTTACAGCCAAACAGTAATGGAGCTGGGCTAACACCCAGGCTATCTAACTCTAGGGACCACGCACTTGGCCACTCATTGTATCGACTCTCAGAAACACAGAGAGAGTAAAAGAGAAAGACCTTCAAAGAAAAACAGGAGTTCATGAAGCTAAGGTAGAAAGAAACCAAAATGAAAACTGGAATTGACTTAACCGGGCATGGTGCTAGGAATTAGAAATAATCTGGAAAACAGGAATGGTGGACAAAGTAAAGGAAAGTAATGGAGTGGTTGCTCATAAAAGCATTTTATAGATACAAAAGGGATTCCCACATCAGAGTCTTCCCCACAACTAACCTGTTAAGTGAAGAACGGCAGATGTCATTTTCACATTCTGCCTTTTTAGTAGAGTTTTCCCGAAAGCACTGAGTGGAAGTCTCAGTGTGACAGCAGTTCAGCAGGCCTAGAAAGCAGCAAGTCCAAAACTGGAACAGGAAGCTACAGGGCTCTGGGAGGGAGGTCTCCAGAGGCAACGAAAGAAAGGGAGACTAAACAAAACAGATGCTATTTTGGAGAAGCTGAGGGGAAGATTGAGGCAAAAAAATATAGGCTAACTTGGCAGAAATTATACAAAAAAATTAGAACTTCTTGACTTTGTATTGAACACTATGTACCCAATTATAATTATGTGAATACTATGTATAGCTCTCAACTTTTTGAATCAACCTATAGACTAATCACAGAAAACCTAATTTTGGTTACAAAACAGAGTGTGACTATTATTGTGTTAGATTGGGTTTGGCTGTGAGAAAAACACAAAATAACAGTGTCTTAAATGTGGCAGAAGCTAATAAGCAGTCTGTGGCTGGTGTGGTACTGCCCATCAGGAGAGACCGAGGCTCCCCCCACCAACGTGGGGCTTCCACGTCAGGACTCACGATGGCTGCTCAGCTCTAGATATAACACCCACATTCCAAATAGCAGGAAGGAGGAAGATGTGGAGAAAAATACGGCCTCACCCTCTAGGGACATTTCCTGGAAGTCACACTAGACACGTCCACTTACATCCTATTGACCAACCGCATGGCCATACCTAGTCACAGGGAGAATGGAAAGGGTAGTTTCTATTCCTGCAGACATTGTCCAGCTGAAATAGAGCTTCTATTACTAAGACAGGAGGGAGGAATGGATACTGGGTGACAATTAGCAGCCTTTGCCACAGTTATCGTCCTTGATGATGTCAAAGAACAGATAATAGAAGTTAGAAGATGAGAGTAGGCAAGGGAGCTGAAGAGAAGAGTAAGTAGTTACAAAGGAAGGAATTAAGAGACACTATTTGTGTTTACAACAAAAAATAAAAGTCCCAGTAAGACATTAAAAATACTGCAGTGACACAGCTACTGGGCAGAGAAAAAGAATGAAGGTGGGTGATTAATATAAGAAAGTTACATCATAAATCTCTTATGTTCTCCCTGAGAAAAAACAGATCTAGGGAGAAAGGAGGAGGGATGGGAAAGTGGGGTGCAAGATAAAGAGAGACAGTGAGAGTCAACTACTGAGAGAAAGGAGACCAGGAATTTAATATACGAAGAATCGAAAATTAAGAAGAAAAATTTTGCTTTAGGAGTACAGTAAATGTGTTGGTATTTTAATTAAAGGCTTATGGATTTATTCCATTTATGAACTCCCTTCTTCCCACCAAAAAATTTTAAAAAAGGAAGTTTTTAATCTAGCCATGGCTCATAAGCATGGAAGAAGTGATAATGATATGCCTTTATTAAGAAGAAGTGAAAACTGAAATTCAATTATACATGGAAGAGATGCAGTACCTTTTACCTACAAATCCCTTAAAAATGTTAAAAGTCTCTTTCAGAATCTCCTCAAACACCTGTCCCCACTCCATCTTCCAGTCAAACCTGCTTTCCCAGAGACACTGCCATTTCGAAAAAAAGTTTAAACCATTTTCTTTTCTTTTACATATTTGCTTCATTATTAATATTGAAAACATCATAAAGGCATTCTCTAAATTCTTGTAATGTACTCTATGTTTAAATACATTTTAAGATACTTCAAAAGTGATGTCAATGTTTTCTCATATTTTATTTAATATGTGTGGGAATATCAGCTGCATTATGGGTTAAATAGGCTTGAGAATGGAACTTTCACTTACAATATAGTTTTTCAACAGGAAAATATGCTCTGAGTGCCAAATAACTGCTCTGTGAATAATCTGGAAACACGAACCTATCCGGGAAGGACTACTTTGATGTCTTAATCCATCTGGCCTGTGGAATTCTGGGTTACAAGAACATCTGAAAAGTAGACGTCATGGTGATGAAGGTGTGGACTGATAAATAAGATGACAACTAACACCAGATTTGACTTTTTTCTTGTATTACTTTGTGCTAAGAAAAATAGCATACATTTCTGGAGCAATGCCAAGTTTGAAATCCTGCAGTTTTGTATAACGTCAGCAGAATAGATCCTAATCTCAGCAGTGTTTTCCTGGGCTGGTCATATGTCATGAAGGGAGGAAGTCAGCTCAACAAAGAGAACATTATACGCCAAGCAAGGCAGAGTAAAGTACTGAATCCTGCCATTGGACAGCATGGGAGAAGATTCAGTCATACACACCTACAATCATAGGAAGTGGTGATAAAAAGAAGTTATTGATCTTATTGGCCATTCAATAAAGTTTATCTGTTAACTATGAATGATTAGCCTCCTGTGAAAATGACTTAAACAGCTTTCGTCCATCCTACAGAACCCCAAACTTTAAGCATGAACACAAAAATGTGTGAAAATGGGCAAATACTCTGTAACAGTTTTACCAAAAATTCTTAGAAGATATTTTTCCCAATTAAAATTAGCCTTGCATTGCGATGTCTAAAGCTGAGAAATTTTTGAAAGCTCAGGTTACAGCAACAGAGCTTGCCGTCCACTCCCACCTCACTAAGGATTACACTTTGGGGTTCATGTGACTTCTTGGGTAAGGACAGCCATTCAAATTTGTTTGCTCAGGGAAAGGATTTTTGTCAAACAGAAGAGGCCTAAAGAGAATTTCTATGAACAGCAACTCTCACAAAGAAAAGCCTTGTTATCCTTGTCTTTTTGTCATTATACGCTACTTTGTTCTGCTATAATTGACAGGAAGAAATCTGCTGTTCAGAACAGCAAGGCTTCTTCAGAATTGCTGACTTTGGAATATTTCATGCCATCCTGTGATCATTAGAACAAAACCTTTTCAGAAAGAGTGAACTTTTTCTGCAGAATTCTCTGAACTTTGCCTGTTTCTCTTTGACATATTTATCCACAGTTTAGCTGAAATTGTTCTGTCTGTGTAGGGTGACATTGCTCACAGAATATGATCCTTGAAGAGACGATAAATACTTATTACCTCCCATTCATTACTTTTTTCTCATGTTTTAATTCTACCTCGTAATTTATAAATCAGTGTAAGTTCTCAATAAGCACATCATCACGTTTGTACGGTCCCTTCCCTTCTCTTGTGTTTTTAGAGGGAACTGTGTTCCTTCCTTTCAAGGCGACCTGTTTTAGATATTTGGATTAGGGTAGAGTAATGATCCCTCTGGTTTAAATGAAGGAGTCCACCTCCACAAGCCTCTTCCTCCGCTTCCCCGCCTACATTTCAGAGTTGCTCACATCTCCTTCCTTAGTCTCCCAAATTTACTTTAATCAGTCTTCTAAGTGAGTTGATCTGAAACTCATTTTCAATGAGACCCAATATGCAGATGACTCTGCTGTCTACACTGCTGGCCACATTTCTCCTAAGCCCTTGTACCATAAAACTCTACCAGGCTGCCTCCTTGGATGTCCCTAAGATGCATAACTGCACGTATCCTTCTCTCATACTTTATAATTCAATACATATCTCAATATCTCAAATAAGTGGGACCTTCATTACTTGAACTAGAAACAAGAATTATCCTAAATTTTTCCCTTTCTCTCATTCCCCAGGCACCCCATCAGTCCAATAAATCCTGTGCATTTGTTGTATCAAAACGATCCCGGCAGAGCCCAGCAGGAATATGGCGCGAGGAGCTGAGGATTTCTCAGTTCCGTCCCCACATTCTCACCCCTATACACACGAGAGTTTATTTTCTTAAGCTTCAGGGGGTTTTTTGCCTGAAGGAAAGAGAAGGGAGATCAGCCTGCAGGACTCAGGAGAGACAGTGAAGTAGCATGGCAACGGAGAGCAGTGGGTGTCTGCTTCCCAACCAGTTCAAAGAGGGTGGGCTGACCCTCTAAAGAGAATGGGAGGCAGGCAGAGGCCAAGTCTTCTTTAATGAGAGCAATTATGAGACTTTCCGTAGTTCTGGCCCCGTCACTCCCCCCAGACACCTGCATTGGCCTATTACCTGGCTTTCCTGTATCTTGTGACAACCCTTCAATTGACCTTCCACAGAGCTGCCAGAGTAGTCTTTCCAGAGCACTAACTTAATGATTTCACTTTCTTGCTAATGAGACATCAACAGCTAACCTTAACTTTAAAGTGAAATGCCCAGTTTGCTGCCCTATTCCCCCATCAGTCTCATGCTCTGGTTACATCAGCCTACCAGTGGCTACCTGAGTATATCCTACTGTTTCATGCTGCCATGATTTCACACGTTGTCCCCTCTGCCCGGGTTACCCTTCATCTTCCTCAGAACCAATATGCTAACATCCATTCACTCTCTAAAATTACTCAGGTATTGCCCTCCAAGGAAAGCATTCCTTGGCCCCTAGAATGATTGATACACCCGTTGTCTGTGTTGTGGAGCACCCTACATTTACCTCTGCCACACTCATCTACTGTCGTAAGGTCTTTGAGGAAGTATTGGTCATCTTTCTTTTATCCCTGTACTGCTTGGCACAAAATAGATACACAATAAATTTTTCTGTATAAACAATATAACATTGTTTTCATAGAAACATATTTTCCTAGTTCCAAACAAATTGGTATACAAATATATTTTGCGAACTCAATCTGTTCATAAGTTTTGTAGGCTCTATCCCGGGAAATTGAAAGTCACTTCATATACCACACACGAATAATCAATTGTCAGACAGAATACACCAAACACACTAACTCCAAAAGTGCGTCAAGTATAATTTAACTTTTATTAATTCAGCACCTTCTTCCTATCTTGGAATGCCTCATATCATTGCATTCCAATGATTATCATGAACACCAGTTTCCATTGCATTGTAGATAAAAGATGCTTATATAATGATAAAGATTTTTAGCCTTGATACCAGGACATTTGGTGTATTAACATTTATTATTCTTGCCAGAATTAATTCTAAGTTGCGTGTCATGCATTCTACAAGGAATGAGCTTAGCTATAGTTGCTACCTAAGCAATCCTTCTAAGAATTTTTTTTTTTTTTTTTTTTAAAGATTTTTATTTTTTCCTTTTTCTCCCCAAAGCCCCCCGGTACATAGTTGTGTATTCTTCGTTGTGGGTTCTTCTAGTTGTGGCATGTGGGACGCTGCCTCAGCGTGGTCTGATGAGCAGTGCCATGTCCGCGCCCAGGATTCGAACTAACGAAACACTGGGCCGCCTGCAGCGGAGCGCGCGAACTTAACCACTCGGCCACGGGGCCAGCCCCCCTTCTAAGAATTTTAACACAGAAGGTACAGAGAGAGCCCAGACTCCAACCCAAACTCGGTTGGAACTGCAATGAAAGTCACATTTCTGTTGTCTAACTGTAATTTAGCTGAAGATATCCAATGTCAGAGATCTCTGTGTTGTTATACATATAGAAATTTCATAAAATATCCTGCAGAGCTAAACCCTCTAAAGGTGCACAACACATCCACTTGCAAAGATCATTTTTTCAACTTGTAAGTGGGCAATTATTTAAACAAAGTGAGTATGCAGGTCTGAAGGACAAAAATAGTCCTTTCTCCATCTTGCTAAGCATCTCTTATTTTCAGAAATATTGGATACATATTTTTCCAAATAAATATAAAAGGGTTCTTCCTCAAAATTGTGCTGGAAACACAACATCTAGTATTAAATATTATAATTATGGAAAGATTCTTTATTTGAATGAATCATGTATGCCCCATGCACAATTAACTGACTCTCTGTATTATGATTTGAAATGCCTTTCACATTAAGGCGTGTTATTATATTATGTATGAAAATGAAGCTATCGAACTGCCACCAGTGTGACTTGCAATTTGAGCTGTTTCTCCAGACAGGAATTACAGGTTTTCTCTTAGCCATGCACATTTTGATCAGTGGCAAGTATGTGTGAGATGGCCACCTGGAATTCTAGCCTTGTCTATAGCCCCATAACAGACATTTATTCTGCATAATATAACAGGATAGAATTGATGACCCTGACTTCAGCCTCATGAGTAGTAGATTTCAACCAACCAAGATAGCTAACCTTAAAGCCACACTAACCATAACTCAACAAAGCAAATTATGCTTTCAGAAGCAAAACTGGATGGATGCTTCCAATCATATCAATATCACGATCATGGTTGTTCTCACCTAAAAAGTAAATTCCATAGCTCTAGTCATTGTTGAATACTGACAGCTCCCAAAAGAGCTAAACCAAAAAAAATCCATTAAATTAGCACATACTTCAGTGTGAACATGAGTCCTTTGATATACTTGAAATGTTGGATGACGGTATTTGTCACCAGCTAACATTATGTCTTCCCTTTTCAGACTGTTTGTTCCAGAAGGTACGTCTCTTTTTCGCACTCTGAAATTTTTTTATTAGCACTTCTCCATGAAATGGGCCTCTTTATTTTTAGCTTTGCCTACATTAAATTCCCTTTGATGTATATTTCAAGCTTCCCCTTTGACTAACTCAGCATTATAGACTTCACTAAATCCTTATTCAAATGGCAGGCACGACACTCTTCCCTTCTCTGATCGCAGCAGCATCCCCTAACAGAAGCTATTCCCAGACTCCTGGGAAAAAACTTCATGTTTAATCTATGAGAAGAAATTTAAGGTGGCAGAATTTCATTTCTCTAATGTATATACATGTGTATAAGATACAAGAAACACAAGAAAGTGCTGCTTGTGGATTTTTTGCTTTGTTACAAAAGCAGTATGCAGGATCTATGTACTGAATCACAATTATTCTGGCCTATTTGGCTACTGTGGGACTTGGAATGTAATGTCTAAGGAACACCTACAAAATGAAGTTCAAATGAAGGACTCAGATCTCAGACAAAGACAAATTGGGATGTAATGAAATAGCCAAATTGACAAGATTACTCCAGCCTTTGTTTTTCCTATCAATAGAGGGACATTTATTTACTTAGTTTGCTATTTTCAAGGGAAACATTATGGGAGAAAATTAAACAGCTATAAACCTCTACAGAAGGGATTGTCACCCAGACAAGAGGAAAGAAAAGCACCCAAGCCCCAAGAGTTTGGATAAGTAAGTTTTCAAACTTATGTTTTCACGTATAGTCGACAAGAAAAGCTCAGTGTTTTAGAATATATACCCCAAAAAGTTTTTCAAAATCCTCTTCACATTATATCTTATTTCCAAAAGGAAAATCAGTATTTCCATTAGAAGGTCAGCATTTACTCAAGCACATCTCTAATAGATCAAAATTTACTTTTCAATTAAATAAACTGAGCACCCAACTATCTCAAGGGCTGGCAATGGACGGCCTAGGAAGAATGCGGTTGGATAAGACAGCAGTCACTGACTTCTGTTTGTTTAGTGCCTATGAATAAGACGACAGTCACTACATCGAGGTGGACCGATAGGAGCTACAATGGGGGTGGTACAAAGTGCTACAAGAGTCAAAGCTGGGAGAAATCCCAATTGATTAGGGAAGTGTTGTGACTGTCCTGAAGGAAAGAGTAACTGAGATGCATCTTAAAAACCGACTTTGAATGATAGAGGCAGACATAAGGGATCCAAGGGAGAAGAGGATGAAGTAAAAGGAAAAGCAGCGAAGCGGTGATGAGGATTTTAGGCTGGTTAATTTTAAAACTGCAGATGAGAAGCAGGCTCCGAGGAGTGGGATTTGCTTGCCCTTTGATGAGAGACATTTGCATTCGTGAAGGAAGTCTCCATGCCTCCCTCTCTGCGCCAGGAGGAAGGGGGGATGGCCTTACCTCTGGAAACTCTTAATGGGGAAGGCAAGGACTTAAGTTGTTTCCTGTCTGGCAACCTCATGTAACTGACCACCCCCCACAACATCCTCCTTTGTCTTTAGCTGAAGATAATATTTAAGCAGTGGCTTCTGCCATTTACTTAATCCGGTTTGATTCTTATCTAAAAGTTATAGGACCACCCAATAACCAGACCCCACCGGCACTGATATCATTGTAACAACTCTTTTTACATATTCTTTCCTTTGTCTTGTAAAGAGATAACTCACAGACCTATGCCTTAATTTAGCCTTACTCTCCACCCATGTTTGCAGCAGCAGCAGCTCCTCCTGCCCGTGGGTCCTATCCCCACGCAGCAGCTCTGACTGCCCATGGGTCCTGTCCCCAAGCTATTCCACACTATTCTCTAAATAAAAGAGCACTACTGCCAGATCTTGAGAGTCCAAGAAATCTTTCTTTCGACTCCTCGGCTCACTGACCCCACATCAGTGGCACAGGTCCAGAGAGGACAA
Organism: Equus quagga; assembly: GCF_021613505.1. Taxonomy (NCBI): domain Eukaryota; kingdom Metazoa; phylum Chordata; class Mammalia; order Perissodactyla; family Equidae; genus Equus; species Equus quagga. The sequence continues at coordinate 6,081,415 of NC_060268.1, read as the reverse complement.
GAAGTAGCAGTCTAGTGTGACTGAACTGTAGAGTTCAAGAGAAAAAGAATGAGAAATTAAGTTGGAAGGAGGTAGGCCTGGGTAATTTCATGGGAGGCAAAAGAAGGTATTTGTACTTTATTCTAGACATCTAGAATTTATAGTTAAAAGGAATTAGAAACCCATCTAGAATAGCCGTCTGATTTTTCAGTTGAAAAAACAGAGGCTCAAACAAATAACATGAATTTTCCAAGATTCTATTGCCAGGTAGCGGCAAAACCAACATATGAATCTGTCTCCAGACCCCCAATCCTTCCATTCTCTCCCTCTGAGCAAAGGAGAGAAACATTCAGAAACATGTCATGCAAAGATCACCCCGGCAGCATCTAAAAAACAGATTGAAAAGGAGAAAAGAAAGCAGCAGAGATCCTATTTAGAAGACTAAGTAGAGTAGGCTAGGTGGGAGGTAAGGAGGGCCTGAGCTAAAGTCAGAGTAATGAGAATGGAAGGAAGCAGACAGGTTTGAGCAGCATTTCTCAAGCCTCTAGTTCTGTGAGGGGTTAATAAATGACGTGAGGGAGAAAAATGGTTCTTATTCATTTAGTTTTAGGTTGATCCAAGATAAACAAATGTCTTCACTGTAGAATTTCTAAGGGCCTTTACTATGCTAATGTGGATCAAGAATCCCCCTGAGGGAGATAGAGAAAACAGCATTGCCAGAGTGTTTTAAACAGAGACTTTTTTTTTTAATGAAACAACTATTAAAGTGAGTTTTCACAGAAAACCCAAGTTAAAGACATGACAAAGGTGAAGGATTTTGTGAGTGACTGTGCCAAGATGGAAAAAAGAAGGAAAAAGAAAATGGAAGTCAAAATTGACTATTCAGATTGACAAGTGTAGGAAAGCGTTGGTTTGTTTTAACACAATTATTGACTATAAATTACAGTCACATATCCCCTCAGGATGCATAACAAGAACCCAGTTGCTGTCCTAGACAAAATCTCTTGTTGTGATGTCATTTCAACCAGTTGGAAGGTGTCTTTCAAAATGTTAGGGAAACGTAGTTGTTTCCTAAATGGGTAAATGTGTTTCAACCCCAGAAAGATGTAAAATTAAGTATAGAAGTGTTTAAAAGAGTTAAAATACTGTCAATATTTGTTTGCACATCAGTAGTTTACATATATGTATCATTTAAGAATAGTTGGCTTTGGGCTGGCCCAGTGGCGCAGCGGTTAAGTGCACACGTTCTGCTTCAGCGGCCCAGCGTTCTCGGGTTTGAATCCCAGGTGCGAACATGGCACCGCTTGGCAAGCCATGCTGTTGTAGGCGTCCCACATAGAAAGTAGAGGAAGATGGGCACGGATGTTAGCTTAGGGCCAGTCTTCCTCAGCAAAAGGAGGAAGATTGGTGGCAGATGTTAGCTCAGGGCTAATCTTCCTCAAAAAAAAAAAAGAAAAAAGAATAGTTGGCCTGTTCAAATAACACTTCAGACTTATAATTCTAATTTAAAATGTATCATTGAATAGTTGACATTTTATTTTTTTCAGCTTCATTGAAGTATGATTGACAAATAAAAATTGTATATATTTAGGTTGTACAACATTTTTTTTTTAAGGTATACCTGAATAATTGATTTAGATTGGCGATTTTGGTTGGCATCTTACTATTAAGAGAAGTTAAATTTCACTATATTAGTAAATTTATTAGGGTTTTATAATATTCTTAAGAATTAATTAAGAGCCTAGAAGGTTTTTTAATAAAAATAGATCATTATAGTGTTTATGAGACAAATCAAATATATTTAATTTATAAATACAGGTTGAAATGTTTAAGTGAGTTTAATTAAGTTTGTAATTGTCCCCAAATACTAATCAAAGACTCCCTGAAAAGTGATAGTTAAAATTTGCTGAATTTATAAACAGAATAAGATTTGTAAGGGGCACCTGAGACTAAAGGAAGAAGTATTATTTGTTGTTGGAGCTTTTTTTCATTTGTCACTTCAATAAAGTGAATCAGAATTTTAAATATCGAAGTTCAAAGTTACTCTGAATAGTTTTTTCTACAAAGAAAGACCACCCCCTCCCCCTCCAGGGCCAGTAAAACCTCACATTTGACGCCATCTCAAAGAAGTCACTGTGATGGCGGGTAGATCACAGACCTTTCAAAGAGCAGGTTGGGAGAGCGGTGGGAGCAGAGGGCAGGATCTCTGGTGGGGAAGACATGGAGGCAGAGTCACAGACTATTGTATCAGTTTCCTATTGCTGCTGTAACTACCACAAGTCACCGCTTGTACTAAGACAATACCGATTTATTCTCTTACCCCTCTGGAGGTCAGAAGCCCAAAGTGTGTCTCACTGGGCTAAAAGCACGGAGTCAGAGGGCTGCTTTCCTTCCAGAGGTTCCAGGGTCTCTTTCCTTGCCTTTTCCAGCTTCCAGAAGCAATCTATATTCCATAGGTCAGGGCGCCTTCATCCATTTTCAAAACCAGCAGTGTAGCATCTTCAAATCTCTTTCTGACTCTTATCTTCCGCCTCCCTCTTCCATTTTAAGAATCCTGTGACTACGCTGAGCCCACCCAGACAATCCAGGATCTCCCCATCTCAAGATCCTTAATTCAATCAGATAAAGTCCCTTTTTCCATGTGAGGTGACATGTGCCTGAGCTGCAGGGGTTAGGGCATGGGCCTCTTTGGGGAGGTCATTATTCTATCCAGCACAATTATTATTCAAAATATTTAATAAAGAAGGGAAAAAGACACTCTATGGTACTTTGGCAAAACGTTTAACGGAAGGGTTTTTTGATAGACAAAGAGAACAAATTACTACAAGCGGACCCTCCTGCAGGTTTTCAGCCTAAATTCTCGCCACCTGAGTGGAGCAGAAAGCCTCATGCCTGTGCTCTTCAATTTTCAACAACTCGTTATATTTAGCAGCTGTGGAATCAGGAATAATGAGCTAGTTGAAGGACATGGTCATATGAAAGTTTTGCAACTGAAATGGATAAGATCTTTTACATGGCTTTAAAATTACAATTTTGGTGTATCTTTTTATTTGATGACAGCACTTTCCCAAATATGAGCCGAGTTGTCTCATTACCTATGGCCTTGTTATGTCAGGTTTTCACTTACCTGGCAAATACCTATATATTGTCTGTTTAAACACCATCATAGAACCAGCCAACAAGGAAGTCGAACGAGATAAACACAGTTCTATCTTTTTAAAGATGATAACTTTTTAAAATGATAACTAAATATCATTTTTGTTTCTCTTCCCACTATTTAGGAATGTGTCAGAAACAATAAATTAAGATGAACAATTGAGGGAACTGGCAGAGTCTTCTCAAGAAGGCAGACTTCTGGGGCTGGCCACATGGAAAACTCATCTGAAAGATTCATCCTGTAAGATTCACCTAGCCAACTCAAGAAGCCTGAGAATCAGGGACACAGAGGGTGCATTCGGGGCTCATGAGCATGAGGATGGATGCCTCACCTTGCTGAAAAGAGCTAAATTGTTCAGCATGATTTTGTTCCTGCTTGACTTGTTTTTTAAGACCTAAGTGCACGTTGTCATCTGCAGCCTCCTTAGAAAAATATGAAGAGTGCATCCTAAGGAGAAGGTAGACTCAAAATGATGGCTTCTTAATATGTTAGTTCAGGGCTGGCCCAGTGGCACAGTGGTTAAGTTTGCATGTTCTGCTTCAGCAGCCCGTGGTTCACCAGTTCGGATCCCAGGTGCAGACCTATTAGCTGTTTGTCAAGCCATGCTGTGGCAGGCGTCCCATATATAAAGTAGAGGAAGATGGGCACAGGTGTTAGTTCAGGGCCAGTCTTCCCCAGCAAAAAAAAAAGAGGAGGATTGGCAGCAGATGTTAGCTCAGGGCTAATCTTCCTTAAAAAAAAAAAAATGAAAGAAAGAAAAGAAATAGATGTTAGTTCAGGGACAATCTTCCTCAAGCACACACAAAAAAAAGGGAGAAGCTTGGCAATGGATGATAGCTCAGGGACAATCTTCCTCACCAAAAAAAAAAAAAAAAGATGGCTTCTTTGTGAGTGGGAATTTCTCTAAGGAATTACATAGACTCAAAGAAAGCCAAACTGGTTGGCATAACTCTTCCTAGTCTCATGGTTCCATGAGCCAGCACAGTAGGGGTAGCCCAAGGACTCTACCAATGGATATACCTACCCCTCCCAGAAGGACTCGGCATGCAGGTATTGGAAGAAAAAAAGAAGGAAAGGTGAGAAAGTTGCAGCTAGTACACAGAGTCAGTCAAGCAGACCTGTTGGCACACCTTCTAGAGTATGGGAAAACCCACCTAGAGCCAAACAACCTTACAAGACGCTGGGCATCTGTGCTGGGTAATTTTCTGTGTCAACTTGATTAGGCTCTGCTGCCCAGTTGTTTGGTCAAACACCAGTCTCGATACTGCTCTGAAGGTACTTTTTAGAGCTGATTAACGTTTAAATCAGTAGAGTCTGAATAAAGTAGATGAGTGTTCATAATGTGGGTGGGCCTCATCCAATCATTTGAAGGCTTAAGAGCAAAGACTGAAATTTCCTGAATAAGAAGGAATTCTTCTCAAGACTGTAACATAGAAACACTGCCTGAGTTTTTAGTCAGTTGCCCTGCGGATTTCAGACTCAAGATTGCAACATCAGCCTGCGGACCTGCCCTACGGATTTCAGACTTGTCAGCCTCCACAATCACTTGAGTCAATTCCTTAAAATATCTCTCTTCCTTCTTTCTCTCTCTCAAATAAAATAAAATTGTATTTTATTTTTGGATACCTGGGTAACTGTATTCCTCAAACAAGCATATGTGGTTTTCTTTTTCTTCTTTAGATAAAGCTGTAAACAATCTACATATAGGAAACATTGTCATTCTTGCAGTTTTGATATGTACAGTGGGTTTTTAAATACACATTTCTGTGAGATTTCAAAGATTCAGAATATTTTGATAACATTACAAACTTGAGAGACGTGTTTATCAATTCTGCATAAAGGAGGAAACTACTGCATAAAACTAGGAATAACTTATTTTCATCAGTTTTGCTAATTTGGAGGGGGAGGAAAAGAAATCTAAGCCAAAAACTTACTTTAAAGTGGTCTAGGACTGTTAGTGCAAACAGATACACAAGCCCGAGAATTCCTAGTATTCCAAAAAGATGAGTGACTTACATTCATGTATCGATGAACACTAAAGAAAACAAGGCACCAAGGCTAAGAATCACAGACTTTCCATCATTTCAGACATTGGAACTAATAGGCACAGAACATGAAATAATAATTATTAATAAGTTATATGTAAAGAACTAATATATAATCTTGAAAATATGAGCAAGGAAGTGGATACTATAAAGAATAACCAAGCCAATTTTACAGACCAAATAAAATGTCTAGATGTAAAAACAAAAATAAATTAAAAACTCAATGGATAGGTTTGATGATAGATTAGGAACAAGCCAAAGAGATAACTAGTGAACTTTAAAATCTGAAGAAAATTTCTAGAATGAAGCCAGAAGAGACACAAGATAGAATACATGAAAGACAGATTTAGAGACCTGAGGACAGAGTGAGAAGGTTTAGCGAAAGTCTAATAAGTTCTAGAAGGAGAGAGAGAGAACAGGGCAGAGTCCATTTTTGAAGAGATAATGGCTGAGAAATTATAAAAAGACATGAATCCACACATTCAAGAAGTCCAATGAATCCCAACAGAGCAAATAAAAAGACACCTACACTGAGACCCATTATGGTGAAACTCTAGAACACCAAAACAACCTTTCTGTGAGGGAAGTCTACTTTGTTTACCATCGCATCCCCTAATGTTGGGCATTCAGTAAGCACTTGATGAATGAACAACAGCAGGTCATAGTCAATGGGAAGGTCATGTGTTTGAAATCAGGGCAGTGGCATTGCTCTGAATAATGATGGTTCTACTTGGGGCCTACACTCATAGATGTCCGAAATGAAGAGGAATTTGACACGAAAGCTGAGAAGGTAGAAAAATTGAGATTAAATTATTTTGTATTGTTCAATGACTTAGAACAGTCGAACAAGGCCAAAAAAAAATCAAATGTGCTATAAAAAATCTTTGTTCTTAAAACTAGCCACTATGCCTAGGCAGCCAAAAATATTTTGTTCTAAGTTCCATTTCATGCTAGCCTGGAGAAAATGTCATGGGGAGCAGTGGTAGTCATGAGAGCTGCTCACAAATATTGTGACTTTCTTTCATCCCAGGCCTGTGGTGTGATTGCACTTTCCCACCTGCTTGAAGTTAGGTGTGGGCCATATGACTTGCTTTGGCCAGTAAAACATAAGAAGTGCCCTGTGCCACTTGTATGTGGAAGTTTTAGGAGCTGGCATGCGCTTCGTCACTACCTTTCCTTCCCTCCGCCATGGTGATGCTCCTGATGGAGGCTGCTCTTCAGCCTGGCTTCCAGACAGAGCCGTGCAGAGCCCCCTAAGCTGCCCCAGGAGGGGTATATGCTGTGAGTGAGAAATCAACCTTGGTGGTTTTAAGCCACAGAAATTTGGGGATTGTTTGTTGAATGAACCTAAGTTTTCCTACTGTATTAATTAATGCAAAGGCACCAAGGAGTTTCTACACTTCTCCAGAACATGTGGCCTGACCTCGTGCTTAAACTCCGAATCGGAAGATGCAGATTACATATTCAGAAACGTTCTCTTAGTGACACAAAATCACATGTTGTGTTGCCAAGGAAAACTGCACAATTGTCTTTTCAGGCGGTGTTTGAGAAGAGAATAGTGTCTAATCTGGTTTAGGTTTCAGGCTACCTAATGATGTGGCAGTATATTACATCACCACTCAAAGTTCCTCCCAGCCTGACGGGCTTACCCTCTTTGATACACTTTTCTTTAGCTGGAAAGAAATAGGTTACAGAGAAGAAACCACATGCTTCATATTCTAGGTTAGTCAGCAATTTCTATAGAATATATTAATTATTTCAGGATTCACAGTGACTTTTCAGTGCTATTAAAGTAAAACTGGTGAATTATAACAGCCCTTTGTATAAATTACTTGGAAAAATTAAGACCCCCACAGTGCCTATGATGTATATAATCAGAATAAATGAATCATTTTTTCTTTCATTCGAGAACATATATTAAGCACCAATGAAGTTCGAGGCACGAGCTAGACCCCACATATACAAAGATAAGTAGGAAATGGTCCCTACCTTCCAGGGGCTTATAGAGGCAGGGTAGTCACCTGAAAAATGAATTACAGGGGGCCGGCCTGGTGGTGCAGTGGTTAGGTTCACACATTCCACTTCGTCGGCACTGGGTTCGCTGGTTCAGATCCCAGGTATGGACATACGCACTGCTTGTCAAGCCATGCTGTGGAAGGTGTCCCACATAGAAAGTAGAGGAAGATTGGCACAGATGTGAGCTCAGGGTCAGTCTTCCTCAGCACAAAGAGGAGGATTGGCAGCAGATGTTAGCTCAGGGCTAATCTTCCTCAAAAATTTTTTTAAAAAATGAATTACAGGAGGAGAAGATCCAAGATGGCACCGTGAGAAGACTTCTTTGTCTCTCCCCCTTCGAATCTACAACTAATTGGACATTCATCACTTGACAAAGGATATGTATATAGCATCTCAGGACGTCGGAGAGACCCACACTGCTATACATCGGAAGGCGGACGGACTTCCCTCCGGGAGGAGGTGGAAATAGGTGAAAACTCTCCTACCCCGACCCCCGAACAACCTAGATCCTGCGGGCGGCTTTCTCCCTGCAGACGCCCCCAGAACATCGCCACACACCAAGGGCAGGAGGGAGCGCACACCAGAGGAGCAACGGTGGAAACAGGTGAACAGACCACTACCTAAGCCCCCCGCAATTACACCTGAGACCAGAGGGAAGCTCCAGGGTTACACACCGGAGGCCGTGGGGAAAACCCCTACCCGCCATAAGCAGAGTGGTCCCACCCAGCATCAACAACGCCTGGGGGCCCCGGGAGAGAAACCCAAGCGGCGTGCCAGCCCGCCAGCTGCTGCCGCCAGCTCCTCTGACCAGGCTTTCACCCAGGAGGGGATCTGGACGACTGAAGATCTCCTAGGAGAGGTCCGGGGCTGGGTGGAGCTCCAGCGGCTGGCAACGCGGCCTGGGGGAGAAACTCTAAAGTCCCCTCCCGGCGGCAGGCAGGGACTTTGCCTGCCATTATCGGAGAGGCCCCACCCAGCCTCCACAATGCCTGGGGGCTCTCCCAGATGGCGTGCCAGCCCGCCAGCTGCCGCGGCAAGCTCCACTGACAGGGCTCTCACCCGGGAGAGGCTCGGGACTACCGGAGATCTCCAGGGAGTGGTCCGGGGCTGAGTGGAGCTCCAGCGGCCGGCTACGCGGCCCGGGGGAGAAACTCCGAAGGCCCGTCCGGGCAGCAGGCAGGGTCTTTGCCTGCCATTAGCAGAGAGGCTCCGCCCAGCATCCACAATGCCGGGAGGGTCCCAAAGAGGAGAATCTCAGGCAGGGCAGCAGCCAACCAGCTGCCACTGAACTCAAGGTATCCAGCTATCCCCCAGTTAGGGCAATGAGCTCCCCGAGATCCTAGGGGAGAGGACTGGGGCTGGGTGGAGTTCCAGCGACCTGGCTCTGTGGCCCAGGGGGGAAACTCTACAGTCTCACAGAAGCCTCAGCGATAGCCTCTGCACAGCACTAGTAGAGAGCACCCATCTGGCAGCCACAAGGCTGGAAGACCTTGGGACAAAAGTAGCATAGCTAGGGGAGCTAACCACAGACTTTAGAAAATGCCCATAGCTCTGCTGTGACCCATAGTGGACAAGCGAGATTTTGTGGGCGCCAACAGTGACAGAGCTGCAAATATAAGTGATCCTGCCCCTGGCCGCTGGAAAAGCCCATAACACTGCTGCAGAACCTAAGGAGGGACCACGTCTAGGTGGTCTGCAACAGTAGGCACCAGCAGTCTGAAGCCCCCCTGTGACGGCCTCTGCAGCTGAAGAGGGAACCCATAGGATCACTGTGACTGCGTGGAGGGCCCAGGCCCAGTTAGCAACAGCTGATAGGGTTCCTGGTTGGAGCAGTATAAACAGCTGTCCCCCCACCACACCAGTAGAAACAAGTGGAAGCAGTAACTAAACTCTATCTCTATGTGGAGGCACAAATCTACACCATCAAGCAATATGAAAAAATATATTGAACCTCCAGAACAGAAGGAAAATGACAAACACACAGAAAACAACCCCAAAGACTACGAAATATACAATCTAAATGATGATGACTTCAAAACAGCCATCATTAAAAAAATGAGTTAAGAGAGAATTCAGATAGACAACTCAATGAGTTCAGGAGCTATGTCACAAAAGAGTTCAATACTATAAAGAAGAACCAAACAGAAATACTGGAAATGAAGAACACAATAGAGGAGATTAAGAAAAATCTAGATGCACTGAACAGTAGGGCCAATAATATGGAGGAAAGAATTAGCAATCTGGAAGATGGCAATATAGAAATGCTGCAGGCAGAGGAGGAGAGCGAAGACTAAAAAGAAATGAAGAAACTCTCTGAAAATTATCTGACGCAATTAGGAGATGCAACCTAAGGATTATAGGTATACCAGAGGGAGAAGAGAGGGAGAAGGGGGCAGAAAGCCTATTCAAAGAAATAATGGCTGAGAACTTCCCAAACCTGGGGAGGGAGATGGAACTTCATGTGACAGAAGCCAATAGACCTCCAAACTTCATCAATGCAAGAAGACCAACCCCAAGACATATAGTAGTGAAGCTAGCAAAGGTCAACGACAAGGAGAGAATACTAAGGGCAGCCAGGCAAAAGAAACTAACCTACAAAGGAACCCCCATCAGGCTTTCAGCAGACTTCTCAGCAGAAACTTTACAGGCTAGAAGAGAGTGGAATGATATATTCAAAAATCTGAAGGACAAAAACCTGCAGCCGAGAATTCTCTACCCAGCGAAAATATCCTTCAAATACGATGGAGAAATAAAACTTTCCCAGATAAACAAAAATTAAGGGAGTTCATTGCCACCAAACCTCCTCTTTAAGAAATGCTCAGGAAAAACCCTCATTCCTGAAAAATCAAAAAAAGGAAAGGGACTACAAAACCAAGAACAAAGGAGATAAGTAGAAGGACAAAACAGCGAGTAGCAGCTCTACATCAGAACAGACTAAACCATGGGACGAGAAACAAAGGAAATTGAAGAGAACCGGAAAACAAGACATAAAATGGCAGTGGTAGGCCCCCACATTTCAATAATCACTCTAAATGTAAATGGATTGAACTCTCCAATCAAAAGACACAGAATGGCAGGATGGATCAAAGAACAAGACCCAACCTCAGCCCCGAAGACAAACACAGACTCAGAGTGAAGGGATGGAAGACAATACTCCAAGCTAATAATGAACAAAAGAAAGCAGGTGTCGCTATACTAACATCAGACAAAGTAGACTTCAAAGTAAAACAGGTAAAGAAAGACAAAGAGGGACAGTATATAATGATAAAAGGGACTCTCCACCAAGAAGACATAACACTTGTAAATATATACGCACCCAACACAGGAGCACCAAAATTTGTAAAGCAACTCTTAACAGAACTAAAAGAAGACATCGACAACAATACTATAATAGTAGGAGACCTCAACACACCACTAACACCAATGGATAGAACATCCAGACAGAAAATCAACAAGGAAATTATAGAATTAAATGAAAAATTAAACCAGAGGGACTTAATAGATATATATAGAACACTTCATCCAAAAACAGAAGGCTACACATTCTTCTCAAGTGCGCATGGAACATTCTCAAGAATAGACCATATTCTGGGATACAAAGCAAGCATCAATAAATACAAGAGAGTTGAAATAATATGAAGCATCTTTTCTGATCACAATGCTATGAAACTAGAAATCAACTACAAGAATAAAGCAGAGAAAGGTGCAAAAATGTGGAGACTAAACAACATGCTACTGAACAAACAATGGATTATTGAAGAAATTAAAGAAGAAATCAAATATTATCTGGAGACAAATGAAAATGAGAACACGTCATACCAAATCATTTGGGATGCAGCAAAAGAAGTCCTAAGAGGGAAATTCATTGCAATACAGGCTCACCTCACTAAACAAGAAAAAGCTCACATAAGCAACCTCAAACGACACCTAACAGAATTAGAAAAAGAAGAACAAACAAAGCCCGGAGTCAGTAGAAGGAGGGAAATGATAAAAATAAGAGCAGAAATAAACGATATTGAAACTAAAAAGACAATAGAAAGGATCAATGAAACAAAGAGTTGGTTCTTCGAAAAAATTAACAAAATCGACAAACCCTTGGCCAGACTCACCAAGAAAAGAAGAGAGAAATCTCAAATAAATAAAATTAGGAATGAGAGAGGAGAAATCACAACAGATACCAAAGAAATAAAAGGGATCATAAGAGAATACTATGAAAAACTATATGCCAACAAATTGAACACCTAGAAGAAATGGACAAATTCCTGGACTCTTACAACCTCCCCAAACTGAACCAGGAAGAAATGGAGAATCTGAATAGGTCAATCACAAGTAAAGAAATAGAAACAGTAATCGAAAATCTCCCCAAAAAATAAGAGTCAGGACCAGACGGCTTCTCTGGAGAATTCTACCAAACATTCAAAGAAGACTTAATACCTAGCCTTCTCAAACTATTCCAGAAAATTGAGGAGGATGGAGTACTCCCTAACACATTCTATGAAGCCAACATCACTCTGATCCCCAAACCTGACAAGGACAACACAAAGAAGGAGAACTACAGGCCGATATCACTGATGAACATAGATGCAAAAATCCTCAACAAAATTCTGGCAAACCGAATACAGCAATACGTAAAAAAAATTATACACCATGATCAAGTGGGATTTATACCAGGGACACAGGGATGGTTCAACATCCGCAAGTCAATCAACGTGATACTCTACATTAACAAAATGAGAAACAAAAACCACATGATCATCTCAATAGATGCAGAGAAAGCATTCGACAAGATCCAACACCCATTTATGATAAAAACCCTCAATAAAATGGGTATAGAAGGAAAGTACCTCAACATAATAAAGGCCATATATGAAAAACCCACAGCCAACATCATACGCAACGGACAAAAACTGAAAGCCATCCCTCTGAGGACAGGAACAAGACAAGGGTGCCCACTTTCACCAATCCTATTCAACATAGTATTGGAGGTGTTAGCCAGAGCAATTAGGCAGGAGAAAGAAATAAAAGGAATCCAAATAGGCAATGAAGAAGTAAAACTCTCGCTGTTTGCAGACGACATGATCTTATATATAGAAAACCCCAAAGAATCCATAGGAAAACTATTAGAAATAATCAACAGCTACAGCAAAGTTGCAGGGTATAAAGTCAACATACATAAATCAGTAGCATTTCTATACACTAACAATGAACCAACAGAAAAAGAACTCAAGAACTCAATCCCATTCACAATCGCAATGAAAAGAATAAAATACCTTGGGATAAATTTAACCAAGGAAGTGAAAGATTTATACAATGAAAACTATAAGACTTTCTTGAAAGAAATGGACGATGACATAAAGAGATGGAAAGACATTCCATGCACATGGATTGGAAAAATAAACATAGTTAAAATGTCCATACTACCTAAAGCAATCTACAGATTCAACACTATCCCAATCAGAATCCCAAGGGTATTCTTTACAGAAATTGAACAAAGAACCCTAAAATTCATATGGGGCAGCAAAAGACCGTGAATTGCTAAAACAATCCTGAGTAAGAAAAACAAAGCCGGAGGCATCACAATCCCCGATTTCAAAACATACTACAAAGCTACAGTGATCAAAACAGCATGGTACTGGTACAAAAACAGGTCCACAGATCAATGGAACAGAATTGAAAGCCCAGAAATAAAACCACACATCTATGGACAGCTAATCTTCGACAAAGGAGCTGAGGGCCTACAATGGAGAAAAGAAAGTCTCTTCAACAAATGGTGTTGGGAAAACTGGACAGCCACATGTGAAAGAATGAAGATTGATCATTCTTTTTCACCATTCACAAAAATAAACTCAAAATGGATCAAAGACTTAAAGGTTAGGCCTGAAACAATAAGTCTTCTAGAAGAGAATATAGGCAGTACACTCTTTGACATCAGTTTCAAAAGAATCTTTACGGACACTATAACTCCTCAGATGAGGGAAACAATAGAAAGAATAAACAAATGGGACTTCATCAGACTAAAGAGTTTCTTCAAAGCAAGGGAAAACAGGATTGAAACAAAAAGACAGCCCACTAATTGGGAAAAAATATTTATAAGCTACTTATCCGACAAAGGATTAATATCCATAATATACAAAGAACTCACACAGCTTAACAACAAAAAAACAAACAACCCGATCAAAAAATGGGCAGAGGACATGAACAGACATTTCTCCAAAGAAGATATAAGTATGGCCAAGAGACACATGAAAAGATGTTCATCATCCCTAATCATCAGGGAAATGCAAATCAAAACTACACTAAGATATCACCTTATACCCGTTAGATTGGCAAAAATATCCAAAACCAAAAGTGACAAATGTTGGAGAGGTTGTGGAGAAAAAGGAACCCTCATACACTGTTGGTGGGAATGCAAACTAGTGCAGCCACTATGGAAAACAGTATGGAGATTCCTCAAAAAGTTAAAAATAGAAATACCCTATGATGCAGCCATCCCACTACTGGGTATCTACCCTAAGAATCTGAAATCAGCAATCCCAAGAATCCCATGCACCCCTGTGTTCATTGCAGCATTATTTACAATAGCCAAGACGTGGAACCAACCTAAGTGCCCAGCAACTGACGACTGGATAAAGAAGATATGGTATATATACACAATGGAACACTACTCAGCTATAAAAAAGGACCAAATTGTTCCATTCGCATCAACATGGATGGACCTGGAGGGTATTATGTTAAGCGAAATAAGCCAGACAGAGAAAGACGAACTCTATATGACCCCACTGATAGGTGGAAGTTAACATATAGACATGGAGAACCGATCGGTGGTTACCAGGGAAAAGGGGGGGTGGGGGGAAGGCACAAAGGGTGAAGTGGTGTGCCCACAACATTACTAACAATAATGTACAACTGAAATCTCACAAGGTTGTAATCTATCATAATCTTAATTAAAAAAACATCAAAAAAAACAAAGAGACACATGGATGAACAAAATGCACTACATACATACAATGGCATGCTATTTGTCTGTAAAAGAGAATGAACTCCTGATCCATGCTACAACATGAATGAACCTTGAAAACGTTATGCTAAGTAAAATAAGACGGACACAAAACGACAGATATTGTATGATGCCACTTATCCGAATGATCTAGGGAAATTTTGCAGAGATAGAAAGTAGAATAGCAATTACTAGGGACTGCAGGGAGGAGGAAAAGGAAAGTTAATGTTTAATGAGTCAGAGTTTCTGTTTGGGATGATGAAAAAGTTCTGGAAATGGATAGTGGTGATGGTTGCACATTGTGAATGTACTTAATGCCTCTGAACTGTACACTAAAAATGGCTAAAATGGTAAATTCTATGTATATTTTACCACAATTAAAAAATAATTTAAGAAAAATTTTTTAAAAAATGAATTACAGGACAATGTGTTAAGTGCTATAGTTGAAAGACAAGTAAAGCTTTAAGTGACCACAGAGGGGTAAGAAAATAAGAAACAAAGTACGTCAGAGAAAGCTTCCAGGGAGGAAAATAAAATCCATGTCATTAATTTTTGCTGAAATTTTATGTATCTACACACATATACATACATATACATATATATAGTGAGAGAGAAAGAGATATGTACATACATTCGTGTGTATATACATTATACATATACATATATATTCAGATTTAGCTAAATATGATTACGCCTTTATCTAAAATAAATTGAAAATGAATTGAATATTTTGGAATTTGGAATAGAAAGTTTAGGTATATCAATTTTCAAAAGTCACCTTAAACATGATAACCTCTATCTTTGATGATTCAAAGAGACCTGCCAGACCATTAAAGGCCTTGAGCTGTTACCTCTGCAGGTCACCTTAACCTCGGAGCCTCAGTTCAGATCTGTGAATTGGAGATAACACCTGCTCTGAAGGATTGTTCGGTGGGTTAGAAATGACAAAGCAGCCAACACAGAATTTGCAAATAGTTTGCGTCCAATTAATAGCAGTTGCTGTGGTTATAGTTGGCATATTTGTTATCTTAGGATTAGGAAGTTAAACTGAACCTACGCTGACTTTAAAACGTGCCGTGGAAGTTCTGCTTTTGAATGAAGCCCTGTTACAGCCTTGTTATGTGTTGTCTTTCTATTTCTATTTTCTTATGAAAGTATACTATAAACTTTACTTCCTCCCTAAAAAAAAATTCAGCATCTGGGCTTTTTTATTACTTTGATTCAGAATCAACGGGAGTTTATAGGTTTAAAGGAAATGAAAGAAAGAGAAGCAGAAACATGATAAAGTGGAAAACGTATAAGGAAATGAAGGGTTCGAAGACATCTGGCAGCCCCAGCCATCGAATCAAAGTATTCATGGAGCTTTGGTGACTGCTGGAGGCTCCTTCCAGGCATAAAATGTCACAGTCATCTTTAACATCCCTTCTCCACTGTGCAAGCGGGCAAGCCACTCCACAGTGAAATAAATGCCCGGAGTGCTTATTATTTTACCTCTTGGTTACATAAATTACTCAAAAACAGTACCCATGTTTTCTGAATATCTGTGCAATACTTTGAACAGTAGGTACATAATATAATAAGAGGAAATGAGAGCAGATAGAATCTCCTCTAACAAGCTTTTGCACGCACTCCCTTTTTTTTTTTTTTTTGGTAAAATAAGAGGGGAATACAGTCAAGAGACGAGAATAATTTCTCTGCAGTCTATCACTGAAACCCATTAGGAAGTGAAGACTGAGCAATTAGATAGCCAATGTAATACACAAACTAACATATGTACTTAGAAACTCAAATCTGTACTGCAAAGAGACATTGGGAGAAAATTCCCCACGGGTCTCTCATGTTTCTGCACATCTTACAAGCAAAGGCAGTGACAGCTTTTGTCCCAGGCCACCTTTTCAAGGATGTGTGTATAATGTAGGGGAGCAGAATTTGCCGCCCCAAAATATGTTTCTTTGGCAAAAGGATTATTTTAGGCTAGTTATTTTTAAGAAAATGCAGACATGGGAGAAGCTCTGAAAACAAAGTAGAAGCTACCCTTTGTAAGAGACATTTATATTTGTAAGGGAAGTCTCCATTTGTAAGGGCATCTCCCTCTCTGCACCGGGAAGAAGGAGATGAGCTTCTATCTAGAAACTCTTATCAATGCAGAAGGCAACAACCTAAATCCACATCACAACCTTACCCTCGTTTACTGCGCTGTTCTGGTAACTTCCCAGAACTGACTCTCCCTACCCCCAACATCTTCTTCCATCTTTAGCTAAAGATGGTATTTAAGATGGTGGATTCTGCCGTCTTGGTGAGTTACTCAGTTTTCCTGGGTCTCTCTCTTGTATACAGGAGGTATACTTGTTATTAAACTTTGTGTGATTTTCTCCTGTTTATCTGTCTCATGTCAATTTAATTCTTAGACCAGTCAGAAGAACTTAGAAAAGTAGAGGAGAAATTTCCGACAGCCTTGGAAAATGGATACAGTGTTTCCCTTGGGAACAGAGGGCAGGTTTATTTGCTGTCCAGCATAACAAAGATAATCTCTCTCTCCAGGGCAGAAATTGGACAGTTTTGTTTGCAGCTGACTAGGAAAGATTAGAGTTCTGTAAAGTCAGAGTTCCTCATTTGTGCTGCACACCCACTATATGATCACCATCCACCTGGACCACTCCACAGCATACCCGAAGGACATAGGGAGCAAGAGGAACCAACATGAACATGAAGCTTATGCTGCTTGTGGCGCCATGAGCAAGAGGTCTTTTCTCTGACCCAGGAGTCTTGTGTCTTTAGGTCAATGAAACAGCACATAAAACACTGACCAACTTAAACTAGTTCTGCTTCCTTAAAACACGTTGTTGATTAATTAAACCTTGCTCAAAACAGAGACAGCACTGCACAGGTGTCAGGTGGGAACCCGTAGCCCCAGGATGACCCTGAATTAAGACTCTTCAGACATCTTCCCACCTGAGCCCTTTATGAAGCGAGGAATATTTTTCAATAAGGAAAATCTGGCTGTCAGCAGCTTAGTTACCATTTTTACTGATTCAAGACTAGCCAGTCAGTTTACATGGGCCCAGCTGCAGCTTAGTGGCTCCTAACTCCTTAAATTTTGCCCCAACCTGGGATTGAGGAGAGAGATTTAAGAGCCTCCTGTTTCCTTGCCAGTTGACCTCAAAATAAAGCTTTCTTTTTCAAAAGCCAGTGCCATACTATTGGCATCTATGTGCGGTGGGTAGCGAGCCCTTGCTCATAACGTCAGCATCCACGAAACAAGAAATTTTTATATATTGAGGTATACAGGGTAACTATTCGAGTTCAAAACTGATGCAGCTTGAACTCAAAAGCCTAACTTATGGCCTATCAAACATACATCGTGAGGCCAGCCCCATGGCCGAGCGGTTAAATTCACACGCTCCGCTTTGGTGGCCCAGGGTTTTCCCGTTCGGATCCTGGGCACAGACATGGCACCGCTCATCAGGCCATGCTGAGGTGGCATCGCAC
This sequence comes from Equus quagga, assembly GCF_021613505.1. Lineage (NCBI taxonomy): Eukaryota > Metazoa > Chordata > Mammalia > Perissodactyla > Equidae > Equus > Equus quagga. The sequence goes on along the minus strand of NC_060268.1, from coordinate 6,063,732 downwards.
ATGCCACAACGAGAAGGACTTACAACTAGAGTGTACAACTATCTACTGGGGGGCTTTGGGGAGAAGAAGGAAAAAAAAAAAAGCATACATTGTACATCTGCTTAACCATCAAAGTAAAGGATGCACTCTCTTAAGATAAGAATGCACGCTTCCCCTCCTTGTCCTTTTGGTAATGCCCAGATTAGTCCCTTTCCTGACACCAGGGTCACGTTGACCTGCAATTTGCAACTGAATATCTCTTTGAAATTTTGATGAAAATGTATGCTGGGTGTGTTTAATGTACATTCTTTGTTCTAAAAAGATATAAGACTGTACTGAAATCCATGCTTCTCCAGAACACCTTTAAGGCCTTCCTGGGTTATAATCTTCACTCTGGCTCATAATAACCTCACCCCAATTCTGATTTACAGGTTGGTTATGGATTATTTGCGTTGACATGTAAAACTGTGGCAGGCTGCCTTGTTAACTTGCAAGTAAGGTAAAATCTCAGACCCTCCATGATTCTTGACAAGGCATAGCTTAAAAGTTAAATACTTTGTGAACCATAAGCATACTTCAGAGGAACTGTGCCTTTCAACTAAATAAATATTTATTGAGAATCTAGCATGTACAAGACACAGTGACTCAATTCTCAAGTTCCGCACTTTATTCCTATCAATACGGGGGTTGAGTGAGAATGCAGACGTTAGCTTCTTTCACCACAAATCAAAGTTTTGGAGACTTCAGGATAGTTACATAATAACAAAGTCCCACTGAAATAGGGTTGCAGTGCAACAGGCTCAAAGTGGCACAATTCTCATTGTGTCTTGTCAACTTATAAATTCTGACATGCCATGGGTCTGCAAAAGTCAAGCCTATGAATGCCTAAAGTCTGAATTGACAGTGAGAGACTTGGCCTCCAACCTGCAGGATTGGAGGAGGGAAGTGACATTACCCACAGCTCAAATTTCATATCCTTCATCAAGGATTAAACCTCCTGTTATTACATCCAATGCTTACTAAGCTCATCTAAGAACAGGTACTTTTTAAAAAAGAGTAATGTCTTTAAGTTCACTGTAGTTAGAGGGACTACATAATTTCTCATTCAACCAGGGACAGCTTGGGGAGTGAAAGGGGGTGCTATTAATAATTATACTGAGACAGCAGACATATCAGACTGACTGAGGCAAACTTCAACACATAACCAGGCTGGACCTACCACCTCCATTCCAAGGAGCTCAAAGAACCAAACCTTTGACAAAGCCATCCAGAGTCTGGGAGAAAATGTCTTTGTATTCAGCTGTAGTTGCTAAGCTTCTCTCACTTTCAGGTTGGTTATAAACTTAAAATTAGAGTAAAGTTAACCAAAATCTAACACATGCAAACAAGGCAGTTTTGCAAACAATTTTTTTAAGTATTTTCTGGGACTGGCTCAGCTCACATTTAGTTCTCACAGATAGTTATTTCATTTTGAAATGACTTGCAAGATTTCATTCAGTGTCATCCCTGCAGGGGACACAAACCCTAACTAGCATCAAGAGGAGTTGTAATGTTAATTCCCTAAATACCACACTGTTAATTCATCTCAGTGAATAATATGGCTTCTAATGCAAATTATTCTCATGTCACCCATTGCCTAAAGGTGTTTCTAATGATCTATGTGAAATGGCAGAAAATAAGCTTTAGTCTCCATGTGATAGAGAATTTAGACAAACAAGCAGGGAAGTCTGGTCGATCTGAAGTCAGCAGTAGCTAGATCAACAGAAGCCTGCTAGAGAAGTTGAAAGAATTTTATTTTCCCAGGAGTTGTTTTCTCTTCCTAAGGAGCGATTGCAATGAAATCAAGACAGACAGGAAATTTCATTAGGAAGTGACTATAAGTGACAATGAGGAATGCAAAACAACTCTGGCCATTTCTCTTCAAGGCACACTTTCACAGAGGTTTGAGCTCCTGTTTTCTAAGCATTGTGGGTAGCTGCTGAGGAATTCATGTTGGCATTGGTGTTGCCATTTGAGCAGTCTGAAGACAAAGGATTCGTAGTGTGTATAATCAAGATTTAACAATCTATACATTGCTATTGTTGCTTCTCGTTTTTCTCTACTTTTTGTTCCACGTTGCACATCATTGAACTAAAAATGAACTACAGATTGAAATATGCAACAGTAGATAAAATGCTTACAGCCTCTTCATCTGCTTGATTGCTGCCAGGAAAGAATTCCAAGGTTTTTGGCATTCTTGACTTTGAGGAGGACTGAAATTGGCTACCCCAAAATACGTCTCTTTGGTAGGAGGATTATTTTGGGCTGGTTACTTTTAAAAACTGCAGACATGAGAGAAACTCTGGAAAGTAGAAGATACTTACACCTTGTAAGAGACATTTACATTTGTAAAGGAAATCTCCATCTGTAAAGGTGTCTCTTCTCTGTACCAGGAAGAAGGGGGGATGACCTTATCTCTAGAAACTCTTATCAATGCAGAAGGCAAGGACTTAAATCTGCATAATCACCTTATTCTTGTTTACTGTGCTTTTCTGGTTAATCTCCCATAACTGACTCCCTCCCCCCCCCCCAAACCCCCACCAACATCCTCCTTTGTCTTTAGCTGAAGATGGTATTTAAGATGAGAACCTCCAACATTTTGGCAAGTTGCTTGGTTTTCCTGGGTCTCTCCCGTGTATACATGTCATAAAGCTTTGTTTAATTTTCTCCTGTTATTCTGTCTCCTGTGAATTTAATTCATAGCCTTGCCAGAAGGACCTAGAGTGGGTAGAGGAAATATCTTCTCCCCCAACAACTTCTTCAATTCTGAACACCAATCTATCCCAAAAAAGTACAGACTAGGGATTTATTTATCTACAAAAGACCTTCATGTCTTTGAGGTTGCACATTGCTGATAAAGAATGTTCATTGCCCTTCTCTATCTATTACCCCTTTCTTTCTTTAGTATTACCATTTCTCAAATATTAGGTAGGCATGTTGCTTCCAAGCTAGAGACTATGTTCCCCAGCCCCTTTGCAGCTAAGTTCTATATTCCCCAGCATCTTTTGCAGCCAATAGAATGAACTAAAGTGATGTGAGAGCCACTTAAGCCACTTCTTATTTTTCCCTTTCTGAGGGCTGGAACTCAGATGTGTCGGTGGTGAACCGGCTTAGAATATACAGCCAAGGTTAACACCCTAGATCATGGAGCAGTAAGTTAGAATGTGCCTAGGTCCCTGAGCTGTGTTGTGGAGCAGGCCCACCTTGACACCCTGGACTGCCCTCCAACTCAGACTTTTCTCTCAAAGAAAAATCACCTATCTTGTTTAAGCCATTTTTCTTTCGATCTCTCTTAAAGTAGTGTAGGGGAGGAACATTACAACCTCCCCGCTTGGTTCTTATAATTCTCCTCTTGGTTCGAATAATAAAATGATGTAAGGTAGGGTAATAGGAGAAAATCAAATAAAGATTAATGCATACACACTGGAAATTCACATAAGCATGAAAAATCCCAAAGACAGTTAGGCAAAAGAAGATACATATGGAATTCTGGACTAAGGAAAATGGGACAGGAGTCTGGCCTTCAAAGGGAAAGGAGTCAATTGGCAGGAAGATAAAAGAGCTAATGTTTGGTAAACAAATGTTTGCTGGGCCCTCTGGAGACACTGGGACACACAGAAGACTTAATCAAAGGGGCCTTGCTAGGCTCCTCCCTGTCCACCCCGCCCAGCTTACTATATTATCTTCGTCTACGGTGAGAGTGCCTTCCTGGAACAGGCCTTCTGTCTTCAATTCTTTTAGGCGGTTAGGGAGAAGGTCAAACTTTCTTTCTGAGTCTTTTGTTCTTAAATATAATCTTAGGCAACAAACAATGATGCCATGCCCTATGTCAGTGCCTAAAACAATCCTCAAATGTATCAAGAGATACATTTTGGGGTGGCAAATTCTGCTCCCCTACAATAGCCAACTAGCATCCTAATCAATAAAATATTACTAACTAATTCATTCTATGACTTTCCTGCTCACTATTTATCTGAGATCACTTAAAAAGTTGGCATGTGGCTGATAAACGTCTTGTTGAAACACAAAGTCTAGTCCATGGATCCATTAGAAAAAAATTTTTAAAACTTGTGCTAATTGCATTGCACTGCTCTTCAGTTAACCTGCTTATATTTTAATGCATTCTGTGAGATAATTTACTAAACTGAAACCTTGGAGCACAAGTGCAGTTACTTAAAAACAGGATGTGATTTTTTTTCCAGGCAACCACCTTAAATTAAATTTTTAGGTCTCTCAAATTTGCTTTTAGCTCTTTATTTTTAACGTCACATAATAAAAATTAAATTCTGTTACTAACATACAAGATGAAATTCTGTTACTAGCACAAGCATAGCAAACATCCAAGATATTTGTCAACTATAAACAGTGGCGAAATAGCAGTGTGTCATATGTCTATCTGCTGGGAATTTTACTTCCAGCACAGCAAGAACTCACAGTGTATGCCATCATTGCTTTAGTCTTCATCATCCCAAGAATGTTTACTATACCATCATTAGTGAGGTATGAACAAGGCCTGCAACTCTAGACTGATAAGATTCACTTTGCAATTACTGACTGCTTTCTGTTATTTGTTCGTCTCTTGTATTGGTCATCAAGAATGAGATTTGCAAGCAATTTTACAAGAAGCCCTACAAAGGACTCTAAATTTGAATTATTATGTAACATTGTTATATTTCCCAAGACTTTTCTTTTGTTCCTTTATCCATACATCCATTCATTGTTTCATTCAACAAAACTTTGTTGAGCTACATTCTGGTTCCAGGAGATACAACAATGAATGACACAGTTTTTCTCCCAGTGATGCTAACAGAGTCTTGGAGAAATAGGTAAGGAAAATAATTATGTGAGTGAAATGGAGAAAATTTCAATCACCAAAATTTCTTTGTGGAAGGCATTGCCTTGTTGGAAGAAATACATGGCTGTGACCTCCAAATTTCATGCTCCAATTTAAAAAAATGTTGGTTCAGGGCCAGCCTGGTGGTGTAGTGGTTAAGTTTGCATGCTCTGCGTCAGTGGCCCAGGGTTCACAAGTTCTGATCCTGGCCACAGACCTACCACCGCTCCTCAAACAACACTGTAGCGGCATCCCACATAAAATGGAGGAAGATGGTCACAGATGTTAGCTCAGCAACAATTTTCTACAAGCAAAAAGAGAAAGTTTGGCAACAGATGTTAGCTCAAGGCCAATCTTCTGCACCAAAAAAAAAAAAAGCTGGTTATAAAGAATGTATATCCTGCTAACTGATTAAATTAGTAAGGGAAATGTGTGTAGAGCTGAAGCAGAGCTGATTTCTTATGCAAAATAGAGAACCAGCAAAAAGGAGGTTGCTTTTAACTTATTACATTTCAACAGTCTTTTTCTGGATTTAGTAAGAGGTTCAACAGACTGGAGGGCAGAATTCAAAGACAGTGAGAAAAAAGATCAAGAAGCTCTTGGTAGGTTGGGCCCAAGTTGTGATGAGTCCCCTATGCTCTATTCAGTGCTTTGGACCTTATCCTACAGTGAGTGAATTGAAGGATTGTAAGAAGAGGAATGAGAATCAGACGTGCGTTTACAATGGTCATCCTAGCAGCATTGGAATGGAGGCCGTTGCCATGGAGAGGCAACAACCACGAGGCCACGCTCTAAGTCAGTGCCTTCCTGCCGGGAAGAGAGGAGGCTCTGAAAGGATCTCTCTGCACCCGCTCAGTTGGTTGTGGGAGATGACAAAGAACCTGGGATCTAGGATAACGCTCAGGATCCTTGCTGGAAAGCTTGGTGTCGAGTGAAGGGTGCAGGATCAAGAAAGCAGTGTTTTGTCTTCTTTACTTTTCTATCTTTTCCTTTCTTTTCTTAACAATGGGAGAGATCTGACCACTATTTGCTAAGCTGGAAGGAAGGAGCCAGTGGAGGTAAGCGGTTACAGAAAAAGCAAATAATTAGCAAATCAATATCCCAAAGGACGCAAGGGGGATGTCTGTGCTGCACAGCACTTGGAACACAGGAAGGAACCAATAAATGTGTGTTCTTGGAATTAAAATTACTTTCCTCTCAATTATTCAACTCCCAAATTCGTGGGTTTTACTCTATTTTATTTTGCATATTACATTACATTTAATAAGATAATTTTGAGTCCCACTTTAGTGGCCTGATTTTGAGTTGTATAGTCATAATAAAAATAATAACTACCATTTAACAAGCACATAGTACATGCTTCACAGAGCATCTCATCCTTGACAAAACTCCACTGAAGTCAATGTTCCTTACAAATAAGAAAATTGAGACTCAAAAATATGAAAAACTTCACCTGTGCCGTACAGTTAGTAAGTTGTGGAGCCAGGTTTCAAAGCCAGGCCTGAGGTTTGTAAAAATCTATGTTCTAATCACTATGGTCTATTGCCTCCCATATAATTTGTAAATACAAACCTTTCCTGAAACTATTCTATGAAAGTTTTACAGTGAAATAATTTAGGTATTGGTACAAGGGAAAAGATAATTCATAATTACAATTGAAACCAAATTGATTTGTTTATTCCTCAAAGTCAAGATGAGTCTCAATCTTGTTAGCTATAGAACATAATTACTTTCTTATCTAGGAAAGCCATTTTCATTTGTCACAAGTCTAAAATACAAGCAATACTGGGTATATAATTGGGTACTATCACTGCTACTAATATTAACAAATTTTGTTTTAAAATGCCCTTTACAGATTATTTCTATCATAATTAAAATTTAAATTTTTGAGTTAAAAATATAAAAGGAACACTTTATGAGCTTTATAAATTTTGTGTGATGTTGGAGGTCATTTATGTATTACATTTGGTAGGTGGCCTGGGTATATTTCAGAAATGAGGAGAAATTGCAACCATAACATATAAAATGGGAATTTTCAATGAATGAAAAAATATTTTCAAGTTAAACTTCTCTGAAATGCAGTATGAATTTTTCTGAGCTGCAGGACCTTATGAATGACTCATAATAACCTTGTAAAACACAGGGAAGGATAATGGTTTTCCAAATATTGTCTTATCATCACTGGGTGTCAAAGTCCTGCCCTTCCGATCCCAAGGAAGGAGATGACCCAGGTTGGAGCAGCAGCTTCCTCGGCAATCAACCGTCATGAGCAGGAGAGAAAAAAACAACCAGATTCAAACGATGTCAGTTAAGATCCTCTAAGGGAAGAGTGCGTCCTTGTGTTTCGAGGGGCCCTGCTTCAGACGCCAAGTCCTCTGCCCCTACTGGTTGTCCTCCCCCTGATTTCCTGGTCTTGCCCTTTTCCCACCTGATTGGCTCCTTTCTCAGCGAAGGCAGAGGCGGCAGCAGCAGGACTGTCAAAAACCTCCACTAACAGCCCGGTCTCCCAGGGACACTGAGCCCGTCGCTTCAGAGACCCAGACACAAGCTCAGTCCGTTTTCCTGACCCCTGCCTCTGCGAGAGCTGCTGCACGGTGGCTTTTAGCCTGTCTCCTGACAGAGGTCAGCTCTGAGGAAGAAGGGAGACCAAAAAGATGGAAATAAAGAGAGGAAAAGGCCTGCAAAGTGAGTGAGTGTTTCCATGGTCCCAAGTCTCTCTTGTTAGCTCATCACTGGGGGAGCCCGGATGCTGGCCAAGTCAACACCACCCACACTTCTGCTCCCAGGCTCCATGTCCCTCCTGGCATATACTGTCTTTGATTGTGTTCCCCCAAGAGCTTTATTTTACAGCTGGGACAGAAAGAAGCATTTACGCTCTGCGGGGGCTGGGGGCTGGATAGGGCAGTGGGGGGAGAGGAAAGAATAAAGACCACTGGGAACAGGTGGAGCATTTTGTTCATATGAGATTTGTTCAGATCATAGCCAAGGGGCTCACACCGGGAACTGTTCTAGAGAGAGTTTCTAGGTCCCGATAAAAAAAGTGTGGCTTCATTCTGGGCTTCATCTTTTAAATCTTCATAATTTAATTAAAATTTCTATCTTCCAAGATAGCTGAATTCCAGGGTTTTCTAAGGCAAGTGATGGTGAAGCCAAAATAATAGGCATAGTAAGGTCATTTCTGCAAAAGTCTCCACAAACGTCAAACTCAATTTAGGAGGCAAGGGTGGAATTGAGGAGTAAAGCCACACACGTTACTGAGGAATCAGAACAAAAGCCTCTGAATGCCCAGTGAAGAGTCAGGAACAACAGCCCAGGGCAGTAACTGGCAGAGGCAAATGAGCATAGGAAACAGATTTTGAGAAGACTCGGACCAATCCAACCTAACTCCAGGGTACGGTACCTTATAACCAAGGTGGCTGTTGAGAATACATTTAATCAGGCACCATTGCCTTTTACCTGAGACCTTGTGTCTCCTGACCCTGTGACTGAGGGCTGTGTACCCACACCCAGTTTAATGAAGATGTGGTTTACTACATAATATAAAAGCACATTGAACCTGGCTCCCTGACCCAAAAAGCAATCCCACTAAAGCAATGTAACTAGTTAGTGATTATCAACCAAGACCCTGGGTCCCAAAGATAAGCAGCCACTGCTGCTCTCTCAGACAATGAAACTTAACACTTACTGGCTATAGAGGACAGACCAGACCACTATCTGAGTCTTGTGGGCATTAGGCTGCACCTCTGAACCACGAGTCAGTAGCTCCTGATTCTGCTGATTAGTGGCAGATGCTTCTGTAAAAGGCGCAAGGCCCTTCTTAGGACAAAACCAAATCAGGAATGAGACATACAACCAAATATCAAAGGGGAGAGCAGGGGCTCAAGCCAAGGACAGGAAGCAGCTGGCACAACTGGTTTTGTTGACCCAGCTCTGCAAGGAGGGCCTCTCAGCCCCGGAAGAGTTCGTTGTTATCCGGCATCTGTCATCACCAGAGGCACGCTGGGAGGAGAGGAGCACACTGCACACTTGTGCCTAGAGTTGACCCTGGCATTTTATACATGTTTCTTAAAAGAGTCTTAGTTCCTAAATGACATTTATGGCTTTTTTAAATGATCTAATAAATTACGACACAGGGTCAAAACTATGTAAACCGCATGTGCAAATTTTTCATTCTTAAAATATATCCAAACAGATTTGTAGAGGTTAGAAATAAAGTCAAAGAAATTATTTGAGATCTATTGTAAAAGAAAAATTGCACCAGACCAGTTAAATGGTCAAGGAAGACTTTATTCAAAACTTTTGCAGCAGAGGAGAGAGAGTCAACTCAACTCCGCTGCAATAAAAGGCAGGTAGATTTTTAAAAGTTGGGGTTAGCTAAAGGAAAGTCCTGGAGGACACTAGATGGGAGGTTGGTCAATGGGATTAGGCCTCTGTGTTTGCTAACTGATGCTTATTGAGGTGAGGCTCCTACCATCCCACAGAGACTGGGAGACGGGGGCACTATCTTGATAACTACATTCCAAAGGAATGGTTCCCAGCTCCCTGAGAATAATATTCCAGGGTTGTAGACGATTTACATCTCAGAGTGTCAAAGAAAGAATTTACAAGGCCACCAACAAAACGAAAAGGTATCCTAATAAATGGGACAAGATATTTGCAAGTGATGTATCTGATAAGGGGTTAATATCCAAAATATATAAAGAACTCATACCACTCAATATCAAAAAACAAACAATCTGATTAAAAAATGGGCAGAGGATCTGAATACACATTTTCCAAAGAAGATATACAGATGACCAACAGACATTTAAAAGATGTTCAACATCACTAATCATCAGAGAAATGCAAATCAAAACCACAATGAGATATCACTTCACACCTGTCAGAATGGTTATCACCAAAAGGACAACAGATAACAAGTGTTGGTAAGGACATGGAAAAAAGGGAATCCTTTGGCACTGTTGGTGGGAATGCAAATTGGTGCAGCCACTAAGGAAAACAGTATGGAGGTTCCTCAAAAAAGTAAAAATGAAACTACCATATGACCCAGAAATTCCACTTCTGGGTATTTATCCAAAGAAAATCAAAAGACTAATTTGAAGATATATGCACCCCTATGTTCACTGCAGCATTATTTACATTGGCAAAGATATGGAAGCAACCTAAGTGTCCATCACTAGACGATGGATAAAGAAGATGTGGTGTACATATACACATGCATGTGCATGCCTGCACACATACATGCACACAGGAATATTACTCAGCCATAAAAAAGAACGAAATCTTGCCATACAACATGGATGGACCTCAAGGGCATTATGCCAAGTGAAATAAGCCAGACAGAGAAAGACAAATACCATATGATTTCACTTGTATGTGGAATCTAAAAAACAAAACAAATGAACAAACAAAACAAAACACAGACAAACTCATAGATACAAAAACCAAACTGGTGGTTGCCAGAGAGGAGGGAGGTAGGGGGATGGGTGAAATAGATGAAAGGCATTAAGAGGTACAAATTTCCAGTTATAAAATAAATAAGTCACAAGGATGTACCACAGCATAGGGGATATAGTCAATAATATTGTAATAACTTTGGTGACAGATGGTTACTGGACTTTTCATCGTGATCATTTCGTAATGTATATAAATGTCAAATCACTATGTTGTATACCTGAAACTAACATACAATAGTATATCAACTATACTTCAATAAAAAAAAGAAAAAGGTGCAGGAAAGATTGACAGGTGATGTGATTAAGGATTCAGCACCTAGTAAGATATAAATAAAAAGTAGCTTTTGATTAAAAAAAAATTTGCTATGACCACTTTTCTAAAGTAAAAGCTCTTAGAAAAGGGAGGTCAGCGATCTGTTGTCAAGAAGTTGTTTGTCTAAAGTTTAGACCAGTTTAGACAAGTTTAGTTGGGAACCTTAAGGCCATCTTGGTCACTATTTTCAACCTTGGAAAGGACGGGCTGAAACCATTTGCATGTGGATCAATAAAGACCCCCCCTTCTGCCTGCTTCAGCCCCATGATTCTATTTTGTAGGTTAACTGCTTCAGTGAATGATTATTCTTAAGACAAACAGCAATCACGCTAGAAACCTCTTTGCAAATGCTGCTTTCTTTCAACCTAAATCCCCCTTGGGGACTTGCAACGACTCAAACACACATTTGGTATTTAAACTAAGAGCACTCTCCCACCTAGGGTTAATCTTTCAAGAGGAGAGGATCCCAAGTTTAATTGTCTACAAATGGCTGGGGGAAAATCTGTTCTGCAAAGGATGCTATATGCAGGAAGTGTTTGAGTCAGCTGGCATCTCAACTTAAAACTCTTTATAAATGCTTCACTTCCTTCATGTGTATATCAGTCACCTGTCACTCAATGGGACTAGAGAGCAGGAGCGAAAGATTTCTGACAACTGTTCTAACAAAATCTAATGAAATTCTTCTGATGAATCCCATTTTAACAGGTCATGGCATCGGATTGACGGGTCCAGCAATTCATTTGATTACTGGAGCTTTGCGGGGAAAATGAGGTCTAAGAAAACCAGCTGATAAAAAAGCACAGCAAAGGTCGGACAAATCAGAGAAGTGCTCGGCCTAATGAGCCGCAAAATTATTTATTTGCTTGCAAAAAAGAAATTAGCCATAGCTCATCATACGTAACCAATACTTGTCTTAGTTGGCGGAACACATGATGGCTCAGACAAAAGGCAGCAGGCGGGGGGTGGGGGAGGGTATTCAGGTGTGCAGCCTCTGGAGGGAATTATTGGATTTTTAACAATTTGAAAACCCTAGAGACTTACTCAGAGCCAAAATAATTAGGAAACCATTGTTGATTGAATCCACTGTCCTGTCTGATGTGGCTTCTAGCTTGTTAAGGTGGTTACTACACAAACAGGGAATGGAAGCACTGAACCCCAGTTCATTTTGTTATTTGGCTTCTATTTGTTCAGGCCCATCAGAATGTGCCTAAGCTTACCTTGCTATTTCATCCCTCTGCTTCGAGGATAACCCCCCCTTTTTTCCCCTAAAATGAATTGCTTTGACAATGGTCATTAGGGACCTGCTTGTTTCTCTTGGCCAGCTTTAATCCTTACAGTATTTACTGCACATTTCTTTCTCCTTCATTGTGGGTTGACAATGAGGCTCTTATTCTGCTTTTCAAGTGCAGACCATCAATGTTCTATACACAGGAAATTACTATTCCATGTCCCATGTTCTACCCTTAGGACAAGAGAGTACATGTACCTACTCCTTTGTCCACTGATTAAAGATGCTACAGGTGTGAGATCCAGCTTCCGCAGGTGGAGCCCAGTGTAGAGAGCTACTTGTCTTCTCTTCAGTGCAATGCCTAGCCTATATTTCAGTTCAACACCCTTTGACATCGCAGTTTGCATGGGAAGCCAGTGTCTTTTTCTCACATAATTACAAGTAAATGTAATCCTCCAAAATAGTACAAGATGCATTGTAAATGACCAAAGGCATATAAGTATTTACACTATGGAGGCAAGAAGACCTTTGATGTACATTATTTAAACAAAAATAAGCTGGGTCGGGTTTGTTTTTGTTTTATTTACTTGTTTTCTTTGAAAGGTATGCTTGTTTTGGTGAGGAAGATTGGCCCTGAGCTAACGTCTGTTGCCAATCTTCCTCTTTTTCTTTCCCCAAAGCCCCATTACATAGTTGTGTATCCTAGTTGTTTAAGTCCTTCTAGTTCTTTTATGTGGGATGCTGCCACAGCCTGGCTTGATGAGCAGTGTATACATCTGAGCCCAGGATCCGAACTGGTGAACCCTGGGCCACTGAAGTGGAGCACACAAACTTAACCACTACACCAGCAGGCCGGCCCCATGACTTTTTATTCTGAAATAATTCTAAACTCTCAGGAAGTTGTAAAATTAGTACAGAGTCCCTTGTACCCTTAACCTAGTTTCTCTCAATCACTATTGAGAGACTTCTTATACAGCTGTAGTATGATATCAAAACCAGGAAGTTGACATTGGTAAGATATTATTCACTAGACTACAGAATTTATTCCATTTTCACCATTTGTTACATGCACGTGTTTGTGTGCATGCGTCTGTGTAGTTCTATGCAGTTTTATCGCACGTATAGGTATGTGAAAGCACCACCACAATCAATATACAAATCTGTTCCATCACCACAAAAGAACTCCTTCATGCTACCAATTTCTATTCACAACACCTGTCTACCCATCTCTCCCATGTCCCTGTCCCCTGGCAACCCCTAATCTCTTCTCCATCTCTATAGTTGTATTGTTTCACAAAGGTTATATAAACGTAATCATACAAAAGCATAACCTTCTGATATCTTTTTCACGAAGAATAATACTAACGAGATCCATCCAGGTTGTCGCACGCATCAATAGTTTGCTCCTTTTATTGCTGAGTGGTATTCCATTGTATGGACATCCCCGAGTTTAACTCCAGCCGTTGAAGAACATTTGGACTGATTCTAGTTTCTGCTATCACAAATAAAGCTGCTTTGAACACTCATCCATATGTTTTTGTGTGAACATAGGTTTTCATTTCCCTGGGATAAATGCCCAAATGCATGTTTAGCTTTGTAAGAAACTGTCATATTATTTTCCAAAGTGGCTGTACCATGTTACATCCCACCAGCAATACGTGAGAGATCCAGTTTCTCTTCATTCTCCCCAGCATTTGGATTTATCACTGTTTTCTTGTCTTAGCGGTTCTAACAGGTGTATAGCGGTATCTCATTGCAGTCAGACTGGATTTTTATGCATTATGTTCCCATTAATAAATTGCAGGCTTCTACATTTTTCACCATTGCAGATGCACTTCGTATCCATAAGACTTTTAGTTTTCTCTTCTCTCTCCTACCCAATCTTCTGTGCCCTATAAACCCATAATTTTACCAAACACTATCTGTAAAACTGCCTTTAATTTTGTTCTTATCTTTAATCACATCTACAAATTATCGTGGACGAGCTGAGCTAGAGGAGTGGAGTTGGCTTGTATTTAGGAAGGAGGAAGTGAAGTTAAGTGCCAGAAGACTGCGTAAAGCATCCACCTTACAGGTCTGATTTTTTAAGTGAAGTATTTAGAGGATTTAAGGTAGGAAAGAGGATGCTTACAGGGGCAGTTTCCCTTAAACGGGCTAGGAGCTATGGATTATACATCCTATTAAAAAAAGTGGGGTCATTATGTTCTGGGAGACAGTTGGGACTGAGGAATGGACCTGATTTTATTTGTCCAGATAAAGGACTAATGAGGATATGAGATCCAGCTGGGGTAAAATCAAAGCAGAGACCAAGATTTGATTCTCATGGCTCCTGAGTAGCCCAGGAAATCAATCCCTTGCTGCGCTGTCAGAGGGGCCTTTCTGGCCACAGCCCCTCCACAACGGGTACCTGAGCTCACGGCTTCCGTCTTGAAAGAAAAGGCTCCAGTACAGTCCACCCACTTGTTTATACCGATCGCCATGGGATCAGGGAGTTTGCAGAACAAGTTTTAATTGTAAAAAAAACTGAAAATACAGAAAAATAAGCCTCCATTTTCCACACCACATACAAATGCTTTTATAATATTCAACACTCTGCTCAAACTCCAGACACATCCACACAGTACAAATACTCTTTATAAATCTGTGATGAAATTCCTGAAAGTTCTATTGTTCAGGGAGAAGGTTGGTGGGAGTGTGAGCTCATCAACAGTGTAGATTTTTTGTTGTTGGTTTTTTTTGTTTTTGGTGAGGAAGATTGTCCCTGAGCTAACATCTGTGCCAATCTTCCTCTATTTTGTATGTGGGATGACACTGCAGCATGGCTTGATGAGCGATGTGTAGGTCTGTGTCCAGGATCAGAACCTGCAAACCCTGGGCCGCTGAAGCAGAGTGCACAAACTTAACCACTACACCACCGGGCTGGCCTCCAATAGTGGTTTTAAATCAGAGAAATAATTTGAAAAACTATAACTGAATCAAAATGTCTACACCTAAGAAGAATCTTCAGTCTATGAGTTAATATCTGCTTTTCTTTTTTTTTTTCCTGAGGAAGACTGGCCCTGAGCTAGCATCTGTGCCCATCTTCCTCTACTTTATATGTGGGATGCCTGCCACAGCATGGCTTGCCAAGCAGTTCATAGATCAGCACCCAGGATCCAAACCGGCAAACCCCGGGCTGCCAGAGCAGAGCATGCAAACTTAAGCACTGGGCCACCGCACCAGCCCAATATCTACTTTTCTAAGAATAGAGCTTAAAACTTGGCAATATGGATTGCCAATATACAGTTTACACTATAACACACAACAACATTACCTCATTTGAAACTTGATACTCAAAATCAATTCAAACAGATTGGGAACAATTTTGTTATTTTTAAAGTTGTGTGTGTATATATATAAGTCATTACTGATCTCATAACCAGTCACAAGTCTCACTTGACACATCACATCTGGCAACCAGGAATCTGATGAAGTGGTACCACCCTGCATCACTACATCATAAACAAGCAAGCGAAGATTTCAGAAGAACCTCAGGAACATAATGGTTAGAGAAAGAGAAATGTGGGGCAGAGGTGGGAGGGCGGGAGATAGTTTCAAAGAAGAAGCAAGGAAAAGTGTGTCTTCCAGGGAGATATGTTCTTTTCTCCAAAGTTATAAAATACACTGATTGCAAGATGATAGACTCCGAAGGTGTCGTATGATGCCGTCATAACAGCAACCAGTGTCGCGCATCTTGCTGTTGCTAGAATACCACCAGGCCCAAGCTGGGATCTTTTCAATAGCATATGATAGCCTTAAAGAGACAGGATTAAAAATTAGAGCTCAGTCTGACTCATTTAATGCAAATTCTAAATCGTCACTTTTGATACATATTCTAAGATATTTGGGTGCAATTGTAAAAGGTGATTTGAGAACTGACATTTTTCCCTAAAGTATACATTTAAGAAAACTAACATATGTTTTGCTTCTGAATTTTGTAGAGAAAAGAAAATGTCCTTCAATGGCTTGTTTGACTTCTACTATTCGTGCGTCTATGGTAGCATAACACTGTTTCCCCCATTTTTCTTTGAGTAGTTGAGTTGACTGGGAGTTTGAAGATAAGGATGAGATCTATACAGATATCAAGACCCAAATCTTTCACATTGTTCATTGACAGTGAACTGGAGAGAGATACAGATACACAATGAGAGATACACAATGCCCTGCCTTGTGCTCACGGCATCATATCTCCTAATAACTCTGAGAACAGAGTACTCGGGACATCTATTTCTGGTTTGTTTGGGGTTTTTGTGGAGTGTGCAGAGGGATTCAGTGTGATCATGTGCTCAGGCACATTCAAGTGAGAATTCGTGCGTACCAGGTCTGTACTTTTGGCTAATCTGAAGTGATGAGCTTCTATATTGACTGAAAAGTTTCTTCACATAATCATCCTAACCCATAAGTGACACTTGAACCTTTCAAGTCCAAATGTTGAGAGACAAGAATATTGGATGTATGTATTCAAAGATAGTGGTCGATGAGGCAAGTAGAACAGTTTGCAATTAATGTAATTTTTCACTCCACTCAGATAGGATGTTAAGAATGGAATTAAGAGAACCACAAAACTGTTATGATGATGACTTTATCAGAAAAGAAAAATGGCATTATGGTTGATCTTTAAAGCATTATCATAAGAGACTGCTTTATTAAAAATATACATCCCCCTTTAGGCATTGTTCTTTGAGCTGTCCTAGGCTATTGCTCAGCCAAACTCATACGTCTGAACTGTTTTCTAATTCCTGTGTAAAGACGAAAGTATTAGAAACTTATCATGAATACTAAAGAAGAAATATATGCACTAGGGAAAATGCACCTGTGCATTGCTATTCTCTGTCTGACTCCCTAACTGCCACCATTAATATTTTTTGTGTTTCTCACAGCTGTCAGAACGTGCTGGCTTCTGCTTTATTCTCAGAGCCTAAACACATCTTTTCAAGCTACATGGTTTGCATGCTAATGTTCAACCAAGGCATATTATTCACTCTAATTTTGATCTTATCAAAGGCAGGACAAGGATTTTAAATGCTACAACCGTTCATACTAATTAGAAGAACTATTTAACAGCCAGCCTTAGCTTTCTCAAAGACTGAGACATAAATAAGGAATAGGCCTCACAATTAAAATGATAGCGATAGCGTAGAAGATTTTTAAATGTTCACATTTGTTTATTTTATGTTTTAAATCCAATTGGGTGCTATTTTCAAATAATCAGAAATCAGAGGATACACCATTTACCCAAGATATGATCATAGGGGTTTCAAGCCAAATGCTGCCTTAGAGATCATTCAGCACAACTCCCTAATTTCATGAATGAGAAGTTTGGAAGAAGTTAGAAGTTCTACCCAAAGTCACACTGTGAATTAACGGCAGAGTCGGGACTCAAAGTCATGCTCTTCTGCCACCCAGCCACACAATATCAGCTAAGATCCAACAGAAGAAAACTGTAAATCGCTTCAAAACTTAGAGCACATCAAAGATATTCAAAATTGCCTTGTTCTATATGAAAACTCTATTCAAGCCACACGATCAAATTTTCTTCCTTACATATCCTTTACTTGTGCTTGTTGATCAGAAGTGACCACATCCCCTCTGCCACATCCTACAGTAAGAGTTTTAACCTTTACCCCATCTGAAGACCTGTAATTGATCAGTGTGCCACTTCTCAAAATATCCTGCTAGCCTGGCATGGCCTTTTGCCACTTTATTTGGAATATTGATTATTTCAATACTTACAGAGGCATGCCTTTCTGCACCAAACACTCCTCAGGAGATATAAGATTACTCACTCAAACAAATATATGGAATACTAATTAGCTCACCATTATTTAAATCATTTGGCCACTTGGAGGCTTACAGCCTACCCATAAGCCATGTAGGTAGAGTACACAAGTCGATTTTCAAGTGCATAGATGTCTAAATTCCTGAAACCCAAATCAGATAAGGATGGAACCTGAAGGACATACTGAGCATGCTTGCTGCTTTTCTCGTCTAGAAGGGTCTACATGTCAAAAAAAAAGGAACACAGCACGTAAAGCTGCTTTGAAAAAGATTCCTAAAGAATGTTTAAAATTAGTGATTTTATAAGTAGAATATGCTAAATTGATTGTTAATAAGAGAGATTGATGAGTTCATGAGTTTTCTACAAGACATGGGAAAAATTTATAACTAAGTATTATTAACTGAAAAATTTTTTCAGCTATGAAGACAAATAGGGTGAGCCTCTGAGATTAAAGAGATTATTAATTTCTCATCTCTTGTGTTAATTGGATATTTGGAAGGGTCAGTAGAACATTGCCAAACTGGTAGAAGGAAAAAAGATGCCCTACGTCAGTAAATTGGCAAATAGCACAGTTTCTGAGGATGCGTCACTAATTCCTTATGCTGAACTACTTAGAGTTATATGTGAAAAATACAAATATAGTAGGAAAAAAGAAAACTTGAGAAAAAAGAAAAGAGGAAGGACCCACAATAAGTAAACTACACATTGCTAATTGGCCACAAGACATTTAAAAGAGGTAAAAATCAATAAATTTTGTGTTTACCTCTTAGTCTGTTATAAAAGGCATAAAAGGAAGTCAAATTTTCGCTTCTGTTTGAAAGGAAACTTGAAGAAACAGAAGAGGGATGACTTTCCTGTTCTAAGACTAAATTGTCTTCTCAGATATCAAGCTTCTGAGAACCAGAACAAAAATACGTTTTAAGCTTTCTGCATCACACATTCACTCATATAATCCCTGGCTTTTCATAGCCAATACACAATAAAAATCAACAGTCTCTTCTCTGTTTTGACTGGGGAAGGAAGGCAATGAGTATATGTCTTCAGTGAGAAGAGAACTACGGCCTATAAACTCAAAGTGCTTCCGTACATTAATCTCTCCCTTCTTAATCATCAAACTAAGCTTGTAAAGAATCTCAGAGATACAGAAAATGTCAAATGACATAATTACCGTATTATGTAAGTATCAGGATTACATCCTGAACACAAATCCACATGGGAAAAGGCTTTGGCCCCAGTTCTATCAAATCCTTGTGGAACAATCATAAGATATGCATAAGCCTGTCTACAAGAAAGAGCAGCAGAGAATAACACACCCTTTGAATGAAATGGTCATTTAACGCTATGGCATTTCCTTTAAGTGATCTGGAAATCAATTAGTTTCAATCCATTTCATTGCACTGACTTCTAAGATGAGGACAAAAGACCCAATGAGACTTCTTTAGCTTATCATAATGTGTCCCCCCTCCAACAACAAAAAAAAAAAGACGAGTTGACTTGGAGAAACTTAAAATTCTACAGGTGAAGTTTTACAAAAACACCTTTTTCCCACGTAATGGAGATAGTTTGTTGTATTATGCAGCACACTTCGTGGATTCCCAGGCACATCTTGATGGTTCTGCTTCACAGCACCCACATCCTCGTGGCAAGCAGTGAAGGCTGTTTCTGTTACAACTGTCACTGTTGTTTTGACTTCCTTTAACCTGCTTGGCAACTTGAAAATGCTTTTGTCGGGATCTGCACCCATAAAGTGGCCATGGCGTGGCCTTCGTTAATAAACTGTTCTCACTTCACTGACAGATATTTTCTGATATCTTGACTACGTTGACAGTGATCCCACAGTGACAGCTAACGCTGGGAAAATTCTACAGTCCCATTTTAACTACAAGATGTGGAAGAAGACACAGAAGACCAAGGGGAATGGAGTCGATGGGTCATAGAGCACAAATGCTCTTTCCCGGAAGGTTTGAGAGGACCCGGGTGTGTACATCCTTGCCAACAATAGGTACCATGCTATTTTTAAATCTTTATTTTCATTAAAAATAACATCTTGTTATAATTTATATTTTTCTTATTGGATATTTTCATATCTTAATTTGTCATTTCTGTCTTCACTTGTTCACTCTCTTCGCCTGTTTCTCTATTGAGGACGTTGTCTTTCTTTTATTTAAATTGTAAGAGCCCTTTTTGTACAGAATATCAATTCAAAAGTTGAGAATACATTAAGGGATAAATGAGCAATATCTCTTTGATCTAAAATACCTGCAACAGGATGGAGAAAATGTTATTCATTAGAATTCCTGAGGAGTTAGTAGGGGAGTAGTGTATTTCTCTGCAGTCTGTACGTGAAAAGGTGGCTTTGGAGCTTGGATTTTTGGAAGTTTGAGGCACAGAATAGGCATGAGAAAGATAGTAGAGAGTTGTGGGTGTCTGATGTGGTTGGAAGCAATCTCAATGTCCAGCAATAGAAGACTGGGTGAGTAAATTACAATACAATCCTCATAATGAGATGCTATGCCATTGTGATGCTGTCAGCTTCTAAAATAGCCCCCAGTGACACCGGCCCCTGGTCTTTGTGCTTTCGTTTCATCCCCTCCCCTTGAGTGTTGGCTGGACACAGTGATTTGCTTCTAACCAACAGAATATGGCAAAAGTGATGTGATGTTAACTCTGAGATTGGGTTACAAAGACTCTGGCTTCTGTCTCGGTCACTCCCTCTTGCTCTCTCACTTCCTCTAATAGAAGCCAGCTGCTGGGAGTTACTCTGTGGAGAAGCCCACATGACAAAGGACTAAGGGTGGCTCCAGCCAACAATGAGTGAGAAACTGAGATCTCAGTCCGGTGGGCCAGTAAGGAATGCAATCCTGCCAACAGGCATGTACGTGAGCTTGCAACCAAATCCTGCCCCCATTGTGCCTTGAGATTTCTGCAGGCCCAAACCACATAAATTTTTGTTGCTTTAAGTCACTAAGTTTTGGGGTTTTAATGGAGCAGTCATTAAAAATGATAATGTAGATGTGAGGGGTAGGAGCGTGACTGTGTGTATATATAGGCTGTCCTGCTGCAACCCATGTTTCTGTACAAGTATTTCTGTTTATACATGACTGATAAATGGTAGAATTATTTCAGGATAAAATGGAATCATGTTGGTTCATATGCAATTTTTTCTAGATAAGTAGAGCCAGTATAGGAGGGTAGACTTCTAACCATCATCTGCAAAGGAAAAACCATCTGCTCAGCAGCTGCATTGACAGCAGGAGCCCCTTGGTGCATATTTTAAGAAACTTAAAACAAGTGCCTGAGAATATGAAATATGCACAAAGTTATCTATTATGGCATAGTTTAAAAGATTTATGATAAGAAAGGACTGCAAACAACCCAAACTCTATCAATATAAGATTGATTAAACAAACCATGGTATATCCACCAATGGAGTACTATGCAGCCATAAGAACTGATGACATTCAGTATACTAATGTACAGTCTCTAGGATTTAGCTATTGAGTGAAATACAGCAAGGAGCTGAACAGTAAGCCTTTTGTGCAATAAAGGGGAAATGCTAATATGTATACATATTTGCTAATATTTTCAAAAAGAAGCTATAGAAGTTATCCAAAACTAATTGAAAACAAAACAACCAAATCAAATTTGCGGATTTTCCTTGAACCCCGATTTGAAGAAAGCAACTATGAACAGATTTTTTTTTTAAAGGTCAGCCCAGCGGCACAGCAGTTAAGTTCGCATGTTCCACTTTGGCGTCCCAGGCTTTGCCAGTTCGGATTCCCGGTGGAGACATACACACCGTTTGTCGAGCCATGCTGTGGTAGGTGTTCCACATAGAAAGTAGAGGAAGACGGGCACAGATGTTAGCTCAGGGCCAGGCTTCCTCAGCAAAAAGAGGAGGACTGGCAGTAGTTAGCTCAGGGCTAAACTTCCTCAAAAAAAAAAAAGAATTTTGGTCAGTTTTGCTGGGGCCAGCCCCATGGCCAAGTGGTTAAGTTTACATACTCCGCTTCGGCAGCCCAGGGTTTCCCAGGTTCGGATCCTGGGCGCGGACATGGCACAGCTTGTCAGGCCATGCTGAGTTAGTGTCCCACGTGCCGTAACTAGAAGGACACATAACTAAAATATATACAGCTATGTATTGGGGGGATTTGGGGAGAAAAAGCAGAAAAAAAAAATAAGATTGGCAATAGTTGTTAGCTCAGGTGCCAATCTTTAAAAAAAAAAAAGAATTTTGGTCAATTTTGTTAGGTGTGATAATGGCATTATGATTATGACTTTTTATCTTTATTTGATAGAAATATATACTGAGTTATTAACGAATAAAATGATATGTCAGAAATTTGCTTCAAAATACCTCAGTGGGAAAAAACCAAGAGGTGTAGGGTTAGGGTTGAAGAGACAGATGCCACAGGATTTGGAAAATAATGGTGACTGTTGAAGCTGGGTTTCAATACATTATACTGTTTTCTTTACTTATGGGTATGCTTGAAAATTTCTAAAATAAAACTGAAAAACAGATAAATTTTAAAAGAACATTTGCTCACAGACCTTCTGTCTTGGTCATCCCAGGCTGCTATAACACAATACCACAGAATGAGTGACGTCAACAATAGAAATTTATTTCCTCACAGCTCTGGAGGCTAGAAGTCCAAGATCAAGGTGCCAGCAGGATCAGTTTCTGGTGAGGACTCACCTCCTAGCTTGTAGATGGCCACCTTCTCACCGTGTCCTCACACAGCAGAGAGAGAGACAGCAAGCTCTCTGGTGTCTCTTCTTATAAGGACACTAATCCCATCATGAGGGCCCAATCCTAATGGCCACATCTAAACCTAATTGACTCCCAGAGGCCCCATCTCCAAATGCCATCACTTGGGAGTTACAGTTTCAACATACGAATTTTAAGGGAACACGGTTCAGTCCACAGCACCTTCCTACTCACACGCCCAGACAGGCACAGCTCTCAGCTCATGGCCAGGTTCACTGGCAGCCCCACGGGCTCAGAGCTCTGCCTTCATCTGTGTTGTGTACACCCCTGCTGGGCACACTCCTTCCAGGTCTCCTTAAAGGGTTGAAGGCATTGCCAGCTATTGTTCTGCATTTTTTTACATCTGACATGCCAGCCGATAGTCATGCAGAATTGTCTGCCTGGTTGTCCACGTTACTCCCCAGGTACCAATGATGGTTTTTGCTAGTGCTCTGGTTACAAATTTGCTTGGAGTTTGAACACCCTGCCCTCACCTTATTTTCCAGGTAAGCCCTGTCATTTTTAATGTGGGGCTTTGCGAAAGACAAGGTTTTTCGGGAACACATACGTTGCATTTTGCCAGAAATGCCTGTATATGCAAAAAACTGCCCAGAAAAGAGTGAGTTAGCAAATAGTTTATATATATAATAATTCAATTTTTGTTAAAACACACATATATATGGATAGGAGAAAAGATTTTTGTAGTTGTTTATACGAGTTTTCTAATTGTTCTATATGCATTTTTTGCGTTTATACAGTAAATGACAAGAGTTTTTAAAATTAAAAAGCAATTAACAGCCCAGAGTCCAACCATTTAGACAACTTAGAAAAGGCAGATTCAAGGGCTAAGAGATGAAGGTAAAATAAATTCTATGACCACCTGTGGCTTAGAAAGTCTCAACACTCCGCTCTGAGGGTCTCTGGACAAGACCTCTCCAGGAACTCCACCCTGCAGAAGGTAAATTGCGCTTTGCCAGGGTGAAGAGCAGACTGGGCTAAGAGTAGGGGCTGACTCTTCTGCATCCTATTTTATTTTTTTTGACAAAGGCTTTGAGAAGCCAGAAATCTGACAGTGTTATTAGGCAACACCTTAAATTGAAAGGGGGCAAAAAAACTCAGTTTATCAAAAAACACCTTGTCCTGTGATAGTCACTTTAAATATATCACCTGCACAATATTTCTTGATATATTTACAACTGTCTTTGCTTTATAGATGAGGACATTGACTCAGAGAATTTAAGTAGCTTGGTGAGGTTATGAAGCTGGTAAGAAGAGCAAGAATTTCATCCTACTTTTGTCCTTAAAATTTGTATTTCAGAGAAAAATCACACACCAGTATAGATCAAATTATTTTATAAGCAGTTTATTTTCTCAAAATTGGACTGCCTGTGTGACTTTGGGAAACATCAGTTACCCTTTTTATATTCAAGTAACCCGTAATATCTCTTTCCGTTTTATGATTCTGATAATGACCATACAAAGATGTATGGTGAATTCTTGACGATCCTTGCCCCTAGAATTGGAGGAAGCCCACTTGGTAAGAGGCACATAGCCAACAGAAGCCCAGGAGGTGCCTGTCCCGTCTCCTCCTGACAACAGGCACTGCGGCACTGCCTCCCCTCCGAAGCCCCACACAGGGCCCTAGGGCACAACACACAGATGGCAGTCTCTCCTCCCATCCTTCTCTGTCCTTCTCCCTTCTCCCTGGGCCATAAATACAGGTGGCATTTTTTTATGACCATAAAAATTATGCCATTATGCTAATCATTACATTTTTGAATTGTTTGAATGTTTTAATTTCTAATATTTCACAGATCTCAATCAAGGTCTTATGGTATTGCAAAGCTAACATCTTAAAGACCTCATAAAAGCTCACTTTCTCTGTCCCTTCCAGTACTTTGCACTTTCCATCTCTTCTGAATTACTAGCTTTCATACGTGTGTAACCCGCTGACCTTTGGGAAGTTCCGATGAACACACACAAGTTTACTGTCACTGCTGAGCTATTTCTCCTCTTTTGATTCTGCCCCACACATCCTCTCCCCTTCCATTTACCATTCTCCTTGCTGCCCATGCTGCCTTCTCCTTAGGTCATAAGCACTGGAGGTCAGGGGCACTGGAAACAGTAGGACTCTATCTGCCAGCCCTTTCATACACCTACAGCACAAAGATCATCCTTAAAGAAAGCACCGTAGTCCTCTCATCATCTAATGCCTTCTAAATTATCCCCCCCAAAATCAGTTACAGTAAAGATAATTCAATATGGAGTAATGTTACTACATTCTGGTATTTGAAAAATTAATAATACCGGCATAAATGATAACTCTCAGCTCTTCATATAGAAAATCCCATTTCCTAGCAGGCCATCTAGGACAACGGTCTTCATTGTGCTGGTTTGAGTGCACGCATATGAAACCACAGAGCTGGCCTCCATCTCCCACAGGGTCTACTGCGTACCAGATGCCAAGGAAGACAAAGAGGCTTCACACAAAAGCCGAAAAACATTTCACTTCTTAAAAGCAATGCCTGCACAAGAAAAACTTCTCTTCCAGTGGAATGAGATTGCTTGAACACCCGCTTCTCATATTCTTCTTTCCCATGATGTCGGCTGTTTGCCCAGTTTCCAGGCTCATCCTGTGACCACAGCTCTGCTGCAACTATTCAAATCTCTACATTTTCTCGTGACTCCTATTCTCAATCTTGACCGCCCCAGGGTCCTGCCTCTGGGCTCCCAGCCTCAACCTGATGCCCACTTGGTGCTTTCTGGTTCTGACCATGTTCAACAACCAGCCCTGGGTAGTAGGGCATCATCCTGGACACATAGTAAGCTGTCTAATTAGTTAACCTTGAGGAATATTATTCGGTATAGTCACATTAAGGCCTTGTTAAAAAAAATTATTCTGACGCTCGTTAAATGTACAGGAGATATTATTCACAACTATCGTGATAGATGTCAAAGACAATCACAACAGGGAGGAGAGATCCAGCTCAGAAGTGAAGATGGCAAAGACAGCTGAGGATTTGTAGCCAAGGAGCAGAGTTGGGGGACAGGGTGTCGGTGGATAGAAAATTACTAAGAGAAGACTTCTAGGGGAGGGGATTTTTGCTAAGCCAACGTAGAATTCTTGCCGGAGGCAGATCAAGGTGATGAAATGTTGAGAGTGGGGCATGGGGAATTTGATCAGGTATCATGGGTAGCGGATGCTCTCTCAAGTGACTTAGCAGGATACTTGCTAAAACTGGACTCGGCAGGCCCAAGACAGGACCCAAGGACGAAGACTAGTCAAAAACAGGGCTCAGGGGAGGCTGTCTACAGTTTGGTCAAAGAGATAGCCTTTGTCACCTCAAATCAGCATTTGTAAGCAAAAAGCAGGAAAGAAGGAAGTTAATAGGGTTTTAATGACTGTCTGATTGTGACACTATGTCATTACATGGTACTTTGTATCTATTATCTCACACAATCCTAAGTAATATAAGGAAGGTGTCATTATCCTTACCTTACATGTGAAGAAATTGAGGCTCAAAGAAATTAAAAAATAGACCTGAGATCAGAAGACCTGCATTAGATGTTGACTTTTTCCTGTAATCTTTCACCACTCTACTGACCTTAAACAAGTCACTTCACCCCTCTCAGTCTCAGTTCATGTGCAAAATGGAGACAATACACCTTCCTCTCTGGTCTTTTATCAACTATTACCTATGCGGGGATGACTCCAGACTCTCTCTCTCTCAAATTCTATTTCTAGAATTATATCTCCAAATGGCTACCTGATAGATGCTCCTGAAATTAAATGTCCCAAACTGAACTCATTATCTTGCTTCAAAACATCTGCTCTGCTTCCTAAGTTCTTAGTCTCATTAACTGCTAGTTAGGTCACTTTCCAGGCTGGAAACGTCAGAGTCACACTCAACTCCAGGCACTCATGACTCCCATACCCAGACTCACGTACTTCCATAAGCAGAGACCTAATTTCCCAAAGCCACTTCCTCCATTGTACCTTATGGCTGCTCTGTTCATGCCCTCATCATGTCCCCTTGGCTGCAAATGATAGTCTTCTGGTAGCCTCTGTACCAACAATCACTATCTGCCCCCTTCTGTCCTCTTAATTATCATTACTGTCATATCTATTAAAAGTGAATCTGATCATGTCACTGTGCTGCTTAAAAACTCTGTTGGCCTTCACTGCCTACCAGTGAAATCGAAAGTCCTTAGTGAGGCCTTCCAGGCTGATTCACAGTCAGCCTCAACTTCTTGCGAGCACAGCCTCTAACTGCCCCTCCCTACTGAGCATCTATTCAGGGAATTCTCCCTCTGTGTCACCTGTTCCCTCTCTGAAATGCCCATCCCCTAATTTAGCCCCTGGTAAAATGCCTTCAAGATCCAGGTCAAAGCCTGAATTCCTTTGGCACCATCTCCCCTCCTCTAGACATCCACAGCACTTTCGTTCATAGCTGTAGCACAGCCCTTACCCTCAAAGGAAGTTAGTGTCTCATACATCTGTTTCTCCCATCAAACTAGAAGCATCTTGGATACAAAGACCATATGTGAGTTACACATGTCCCCTGAGCCTTCCTGAATCTAAAATATCATTGCACCTACAATATATTTCTTAAGCCACAAGATTATAGAAAATAAGACAGTTCACTTTGCCCATTATTTAAAATAAAGAAAAACAAAGACAACCACAATTCAATGTGCCACGTTAATTCAAACTCAGTAAGGTTCCTATTCACTTAAAACTAAGGAGAAACATCCAAAAAACTTTTCCCCTAGGATTAAAAGACATTATTGTATAATTATAGATCACATTTTAAAAATTTAAGTGTGTTGCTTCTTTGGGGATTTGATTTCTTTCATTCCATTTACTATTTTTATAGCATGTATGATAAGCCACCAAAAGTCCTTTCCTAAGTACTTACTAGAATAAAAGAAATTTAAATTATATACCTCAAAGTTTTTCCTTAGGAGGATTAAATCATCACCGCCAATGATTCCCAGTATATTTCCTCTTTTATTATGATTTTTAGTTGGAAAATTGAATTCTACAATAGAAAAAATTAAAAATTACTCTGCATTAAAGGAATTCTAAATGAATTAATAACAATTTATGGATATGTATGATGATTATTTGCAATAGTCTTCCCTGTTCTAGTTATGCAGCAGATGAGCTACAAATATTCTCAACTGTTTATGGTTTGCAAAACATGATCGTTTTAATTATTACATAATCTACCTTGTAAAATATTAATTTTTAATTATTGAACAATGCACATTATTATATAATCTAAATAACTACTATACAATCCCTCACTAAATTATATGATCTTTATGATCCACACCGACCCATCCAGGATTACTGTGAACTGTTATTTGAACCTGTGCTGACGTTTAGAACTTTTTCTGAGCAACGTCTTTCGACAGACAAACAGAACTGGGTGGATGGTACACTTACTCTTCTTTCCTATAGAACTTAACATATCTTTTTGGCTCTAATCTACGTTTATCAACTACACCATATTGTAAAGATTATTTTATTGGGGGCCGGCCCTGTGGTTGAGTGGTTAAGTTTACACACTCCACTTCGGTGGCCCACGGTTTGCTGGTTCAGATCCCAGGTGCGGACCTAGCACCACTCATCAAGCCATGCTGAGGTGGCGTCCACACAGCAGAGGCAGAAGGATCTACAACTAAAATATACCACTATGTACTGGGGCTTTGGGGAGAAGAACAAAAAAAAGAAGATTGGCAACAGACGTTAGCTCAGGTGCCAATCTTTAAAAATAAAAGAGTATTTTATTTACAAGCTTTCCAAAAAATTGAAACGTAGGGGGCCAGCCCAGTGGCATAGTGGTTAAGCTCACGTGCTCCACTTCAGTGGCCCAGGGTTCGCAGGTTTGGATCCTGGGAACAGACCTGCTTACTGCTCATCAGGCCATGCTGTGGCAGCATCCCACATACAAATTGGAGGAAGATTGGCACAGAAGTTAGCTCAGGGACAATCTTCCTCATCCAAAAAAAAATTGAAATACAATTTTCTGTAGCTGATTTTCCCAACACTGTTCTTCTGGATCATGCGGCCTGACCAATTTCATTTCTGTAAAAAAGACAAATGGAAAATTTATCTACCTTTCAGGTATATTTTACTTTGTCACAGACTGCTGGTTGCCCACTCAATATCCATTCTCCTCTTCTTCCTTATTAATGGGGTTCCAGTTTTGTTGGCAGCATCTATGTGCTCAAGAGAAAAAAAGCATGTATATTTCCCAAGCTCCCCTGCAGCTAGGGATGGCCATGGGACACAGAACAGGCCCATGCCATGGAAGTGGAAGTTGTTGCTGGGGCTTCTGGAGCAGCTCCCGAAAAGGGACTCTAACCCAGCTGACACAGCCATTTCTGTCCTTTGCTCTTCCTCCTTCTTCCTTCTTTAGATCTTGAGAAAAGGGCCAAAGAAACAGCAGACACCTCAGTCCTGATATCCAGAGCCACAAAGCCAACGCCAGCAACCGGGCTTCTCATTACACAAGAAAAAACAAGCACCTGTCTTGTTTAAGGCGCTGTTACTTGAGTTTTCTGTTTCATGCACTGAAGTGAATCCCTGAGACATCTGTAAAGCTGCGCTAACACAGTGCTGTCAGTTCCTGGAGTCACCCCGCTTACCTGTCTGCATAAAAGGATGCACTGCTTCCACACATGGATTTTGCTAAATTTTACATTTCAGCACCTTAATAAAAGTCATTAGGCAAATCCAATTTTGTCTATATGTGAAAACCTTTTGAGAGAGTGGGTCCCATAAGAAGAGCACAGCATCTGTTTAGTGAAAAGGCAAGACAACGAGAGAAAGGAAGGTCGGCGTCCTCAGAGACAGATTCCTTCACAACAGAGCACTGAAAAGGAATTAGGCAGAGTCCAACAGAGCTGTTTCTGAAAATAATGGCTATGTTTAAAAAAAGAAGAAAACTATGGAAGGAAAAGACGGAACAGCACAGCCTTGGAAATGTACAGAATGTCACAGAAATAATGATTTGTTCTATATATCTGTTCTTTAAATTGTGGCTTCATTATTTTGTTTGAAATGTAGTTATTCCCAGGACATCAGACATAGTCCTAAGTATCAAGTCATATATAAAAGATTTTGGATTCATTTTCTTACTCACTGAATATTTTTTAAATGCCTATTACGTGCCAAGCCCTATGCTAGGCCCTGAAGCCATGGCTGTAAACAAGTCAGTGGAAGCTTCTGTGGATAAGGAGCTTGCAGTCTAAAGGGGAGGCAGACAGATGTAAACAAGTCAGGCAGCGGTAACGCTGAAGAGGAAAAGGAGGAGGCAAGGGGTGTGAGAAGTCAGGAGTGGGTACCATTTTAGATAGGATGATAAGGAAGCCTCACTGAGAAGATGGCATTTAGTAAAGGTCTAAAGGAGGTAGGGAAACAACTTATGCTGATATCCAGGGAAAGAACGTTCCAGGCCAGTGGGGGAGGGGAGATGGGCAAAAGCAAAGGTTGTGAGGCTGGAGTGCTTACCTCCTATGCTCAGAGCGCAGCTGGAGGCCAGTAGGGCTAGAGGGTCGTAAGCATCAATTTTTGGATAATGTGACGGTGTCACATCTCAGGCGCCACATCTGTTTGCTCATCAATGTTCATCCATAACATAAAACACTTACATTTGACCCCCATAGTTTCTAATGATATTTGGGGGATTTCTTATATGGAACATTTTATAAAATAATAACAGTAGAATTCTTGATATGTCATAAGAAAATGTGCTTGTAAGTAACTGGTCATTAGGAACTATATTTTCATATGGTTGCCAATTTTTTAAAAAGTGATGGCAATCAAATATTTCTTGCACTTTTTAAGCCTCAGGTTTTCAAAAATGTGCTGTACATATTAAGTACTAGTTTCAATCTTTAGAAGATTTTTATCCTGTAATACAAGTAATTTTCTGAAAGAGTATTGCTTGTGTGAAGAAAATTAAGCGCCTGTCTCAATTTAGGAGTATGTCTGAAAGAGTCTCTCTTAAAAGGGTTATATTCTTAGGGGTCAGAAATAGTAGATTGAGGTTTGTAATGTGTATCAAAATGGAAATTTTATTTTGATAGGCTTTATATCATTCCAATTGCGCCAGTGAAAACTAGATATAAAAATACTGAAATCTGCTGCATTAAAATTTTAAACTCGTTGCTCTAAAACGAATGTATCTTGACTGGCTATGTGCTTGGGGTGAGTCATTTATCCTCTTATTCCCCCACGGAGAATTTGATTGCATTCAAACTACCCAGCTGGAGAGTTCAGCTACCTTTGGAAAACTTGATATCAAAGAAGGATCTGTGAAGAGCTCTCTACACTGCGCGGGAGGTCGAAGGTGGCCTGAGGTGGCCATCATCACCTCTTCACGACTAAGGAAGCCAGAGCAGGCATCCCGCCGTCTCCTCCGGGTCCTTCGAGCGTCTGTGAATTTACCACTCCAGAAGATACGAGAATAGATTCGAGCAGGTTCACGCTTCTTTTCCAAAACTTTTGTGCTACTTTGATTCATCTTTCCCGCCTTATTCTTATCGATTAACACACATCCAATTAGATTTTAGAACTTTACTTAGTATTAAAACCATTTAATTTAATCTGCTTACAGGTCCACAAGTCGCAGAAGTCTAAATACATCATTGATGACGATTGTCTGTTTATAGATCTTTGTCTTAAAAATCATCATGGCATGCTCTTCTCTAGGACTAGTAACAGCAGGTACTGTTCCGAATACCCTAAACCTATTAATGCACTTGACCCTCCAACCAGCCTGAGGAAGTAACTGCCCTTCTCATCTTATAGACACGGAAACTAAGCAACATGGAGCTAAGTACCTTGCCCCACATCCCACACCTGTGAGTAGTAGAACCAAGATGCAGACCCGGCAGTGTGAGCTCCAGACACTGAACTTTTAACCACGATGTTATGCTGTTTCACCTAAGTCTTCAGAGCTATATTTTCTTCGAGTGAATTATGTCCACAAAATCCGAATCCGTTATTCCTCAGACATGTAATTTTGCATAAAGAAAGCACTGCTAGACAAGAGGTAGCCCAGGCGGTCACCTGATGAGAAGGAACATAAGCACAGATCCATGGAAACATACTGAACACTACCGACTTGTAAACAAGAGTTAAGCAAGCCAAGTGTGGAGAACGAAATTCCATACGAGTTTAGAAGAAAAACTCCTAAATCAAGGTTATTAGCAAATGGCTCAGAGTAAGAGTGGGGTTTGAGGTGTCACTCAAAAAAGAAGAATAGCATTTGAGAAAG
Source organism: Equus quagga (assembly GCF_021613505.1). Lineage (NCBI taxonomy): Eukaryota > Metazoa > Chordata > Mammalia > Perissodactyla > Equidae > Equus > Equus quagga. Next base: position 6,032,025 of record NC_060268.1, on the reverse strand, counting down.
AGAAGGCATAGAAGGAAGGTCAGCTTGAGCAAAGAGCAGAAAAGAAGAAAGCAAAGGATTGTTCACAGAACAGCAAACACACCACCTGCTGGAGAAATGGATCCACCGGCACCAACTGGTGGTCTATGGGTTCATTCATTCGTGTATACAACGTTCTTTGGACATCATGAAAAAAGAGTATTTAAATTAAACCTATTGCTATTACTTTTGCTTATGGATTTTTCTTTCACTCAATTCTAATTTTCAAAAGCCGGATAAACTGCTTGCTCTCCTAAAAACTGGGACCCTTGACTTCCAAATTATTCAATTACAGAATCAGAAAATTGGGGTCAGACCTGTGATTCAATCCAGCCCTAACACTTACTTGCTCAAGAGAGTTCCTTAAACTCTCTTGTTTCCTTCTCTGTGCTCTGGAGAATGGCACCTCTCTCATTTGGCGCACCCAGAGAATTAAGGAGATAACGTCCACAGTTCACTGAGCATCAGTACTAGGGCTCGGCCGCGTGGGCCCTCAACAAGCATGTTCCTCCTACTCCCTTCTTGCTTTCCCTACACACAAACACACACACACAAACACACACACACACACACACACACACACACACACACACTAGAACTTTTCAGGGGATTCTTAAGATCATCCAGTATACCCTTCCTAACTTAGAAATGAGAAAAACAAAGGCTAATAAATGTGAAATTGTACATCCTAAAACAATCTAAAGAGAGGAGACTAATTCTCTCTCCTCATTTGATTTTAGCTTTCAGCTTGCTGGAGAGGAGGCTTGTGCTGTCCTTCCATTGACTGTGAGCACATTTGAAACCACCACCCGAGAAGGCACCTCTGCTCTAGGGCTGAGCTCACTCGGAAGCACCTGTCTGTCCATCTTGACAGGAGCTGACCACTGACCTGCCAGCTCCCCAGACCTCAGTTTCTTTCAGATCCTCACCTCCCTCTGGAGCCCTCACACTCACAGTCAGCCCCTGAACAGCCCAGTTCTGCTCCTGCCAACCCTCCAGCTTGGCATGAGGTTGCTCCAGGGCATTCTTTAAATTGAATCTACCAAGGAATAATGAAGTGGAGAACGTAGCAATATCCCAGATAATATCTATAAAGAACTGTGTTGCCAATTCAAAACAAATGGCTCAACTCAGATAAACTGAATATCAAATAAAATTTACCGAATGAGAGCCCAGCTACTAATCTCACCCTGCCGAGGTAGACATAGCATTCCAGCTCATGAAGCCCTCATAAATATATATATACATACAGGTAGCCCTAGAGGAAACCTCATTTCTGCATCACTCTCTTATTTCTTAACCTGCTCACATGGCAAACGGTCTTTGACACTCTGTGATGAATATCCATGCTTAGAAAATGCTCTATCAGTCATTTGTACCTTACTACAAAATTAAATACATACGCTGTCTCCACTGTGAGTCTTTGCATCTGAGGTCTAATAACCAGTTGTGGAAAGAAAACTTGTCAAATGTTAGGAGGACTTCAAGCATCATCAGCCAGGTGAAGGGGAGATAAGAAAATAAGTGGCAAGTCCCCTAAAGCCACAGAGCTTCCCACTCACACTGCTATGCAAAAGATCAGCTCTAGAGAAGGGAAATCACCAAAGGCCTTGAAGAATCCATCCTTAACACATGCTTTCCATATGTTACTTTCTTTCCATAAAGCTGACACTATATCTAATAAAAGTGATTTTACTTAAAGGTAACATAAAAAGATTTCTGGAAACCATTCCATCACATTTACATTGTTGTCTAAGCAAAAATAGAACTAATTGAACTTGTTAACCAATCAGTTCAATTCGCATTTCCTTACTTGTTTATCCCTTGATGCCCGGTCACGTCTTTCCTCTCACCCACGCTTTACCAACTCCTCCTCCTCCACGCTCATTCTCTGCTTTATGCGCCAATCTAGCCTTGCTTCTTTCCCATCTGAGTAAGTGCCAGTTCTTTCTTGGCTCATCTGATCACTCGGGTATCAAATCTCAGCTACCCGGCTTGAGAAGTGGCTACGGTCATGTCCAGAGCAGCCTTCAGTGTGGTCAACCCTGTCTCCCAAGCTGTAAGGTCCCTCAGTCAAATCCTTCTGCTTCTAGTCTAATTCCTGGAGGACAAGTGAGCCTTTCCTTATGGTTCTCCATCCCCTTTAATAACAACAGCCACAACTGTGGGGGAAAAAAAGCTCGCATTTATGGAGCCTGATCTGTGTAGCATTTCGTTAAGATTTTTATATACATCATTGCATTTAACTCTTGTAACAACCCTATAAGATGAGTGTTATCATGCCAACTTTACAGATTAGGAAATTGAGAAGTAAGGCAGTTGAGTAAGCTGCCAGGTCTCACAGCTAGGAAGTGGCAGAGCCAGGACTATCTGACTTCCGAGTCCTGTGTACTACATAGTTTAGCAAACTACTTCTGCCCGTCCCTAACCAACATGCCTAGGTGGGCACAGAGAGAAGTAACTCAGACACATGCTGGAGGAACGCAGTGCCTCCAGAGTATTTTCTCCACATTCACATTTTCTACAAAATGGGTCTGTAGACCTTAACATTCGTATTTTTCTCAACTTCCAGCTTTTCTCAAAGCTTCCTCTCCCCTTTACAGCCCATCAGCTACTCAGCTCACACATCAGGGTCCCACATGCCGGGCACGTGCCCATCTGTCAGAGGATATTCTCACCTAGTGTGGATATTAGTGTATCTAAAACTCACATCTACACTTACAGTGACTCCTATTTCCTGCTCAGGGGTTATAATATCCATACATTTATGAGAAGAGGGAGTTTGTCACAAAATATCAGTAGATTGCCAGTCTGTAGCATTTGAATGCACAATTTGTTCATAGGCAAAAACTTGTTAGCAATCTAAGTTCATTTAGCTTTATTAGTTGTTCCTTTAAATTAAAAAGTTGGGGATAATTACATTTTGATAATCCCCGAGCCACTTCTGTCAGACTAAGCCTAGTACACATCTGAAATTGACACTTGTATAATAACCGCTTGTAAGACAAAACTGGGGATTAGAACCATAAGCTTGCATTTTAATGTTCAAATACATAAAAGGAGCCAAAATAATAATGCAGATATCCTGTATTACATAAAAGCTGCTTGTGTAGAATTTTGGAGATTACAGAATTAAAACTCAAGGAAAGGCTTCGGTACCCAGAGTCAAATGAAAATTATAACTAAAATAGATTTGAGTTTTGCTCAGTATTCACTCACAAGGAAAACACGCCAATTCCTCATTACATTAGATGCTTTTTAAAAATGAGGTTGGTTGAAAATGAAATTTAATATTTGGAATATCGACAGCTGCCAAAGGGGGTACAAGGCAGTCAGTATGTCAACCAATAGGCTTTAGATTCCAACAATCTGAAAAATATTCTAATAAAAATAATGGTTCTTTTCTTTCTATGCAAGTGTGGTGTCTAGCCATTGTCAAGGGTACCTTGACTTCAGCCACATTCCTAGTGACAGCAGCACCTATCCACACCCTCTACTGACCGTTGGTGTGTCAGTTAGATCAGAAGCCAGGATGAGAGACGAGTCTGTAACCATGAGGCAAAGGTTCCTGGGTACAAAGCTGACCTGATCGAACAATGACGTGGCTTTGACACAGTCCTCCTGTGACCAGCTAAGCCTGCGGAATAAAGCTAAAGACAGTACAGTAGCTGTTTATACTTACCCAGCTCTACTCTGGCACAATATTATACCGGACACCTCCTCAAAGACCCCAAAATAAAATCTTCCCGTTTGCCTTTGCATGCAGAAAACCCAAATCACCTCACTCTCTTTGTCTCACCCTTTACCCCGTCCTCCCCTTCTACACATTCCATCTTCAGACAAGTGTGCCCAGACCTCTCCTCCGTCCATCTCACATGACTGGCCCAACTCAAGCAGAGCTTAGAAAACCCACTCACCCCCATTTCTTCCAAAGCCCATCAGAAGATTTCTTTTTATCATTAACACAGCTCTTCAAAACCTACCAACCATCTTACTGTTGAACTTAGAATATGAATCACATGCACTTGTCTTCTCCGTAAACCATGACCCCAGTAAAACGACAGGGATAAAACAATGTATAACAGACACAAGGGCAAGGAGAGCAAGGCAAAGATTGAAAATAGGGAACGTGATTGAAGGTCTGTACACAGAGGGATTTGATCCCCCCCAGGCACACTCCCTCACTGCAAGCAGCCATGTTTCCACCTCCACCCACATCCCAATCATGGACACCAGAGTTTCATTCTCTGTAGAACAAACCTGAGAGGCCTCAGACTCTGGGATACCAGAGGCAGAGAAGGGGAGTAAGACAAGTGCTGGAAACAAAATGTCTGCATCCCACCTGCTGGGCCCACCTAACCTTCTACCTCATCCTGCTCCAAAATGCTGGCAGCCAGGCTTATGGCCCCTGATTAGAAACGCGAGTTTTCCCCAGCCAGTCTTATGGCCCCTGATTAGAAACACGAGTTTTCCCCAACAAAAACTGAAACAGCCCAGAGAAAGGGCCTACAGATGCTGACATTTGAGAGGTGTACCCCCTCCCCAACCCCAGTTAAAAACCCAGCTCGCTTCCCAATTGCCTTAAAATGACACCCACCAGTAGATAAGACCTGACCTCACATACAGGAAGCTTCAATCAGCTTTTCAATGCCCTACTCAAAAATGTAAATGGACATGCAAGGATCACCAGAAAGCCGAGGAAATTCTCCAACATGGCAGGCAGCCAAGAGAACAAACAGGCAGAAAATAGCAGCATGGAGGAAAGTGACAGTGAAGAATACAGGACAAGCAAAACTCTGTAAGTAATACATAAAAAAGATAAGAAAAGATGGCACTTTTTAAAGCACAAACAATATGCTCATTCTTTTACAAAAGGTAAAATTAGAGAAAAGAAAGAGCCCTTAGAAATGAAAACATGATAGTAGAAACGTGAACTTGTAAAACGGTTTGGAAGATAATGTCGAAGGACTCTCCTAGAAAGTGGAACAAAAAGATAAAGACATGGCAAATAAGAAAAAAAAACAAAGATTAAAAACTTAGAGGATTCTTTCAGGATCTTCATTATCTGACTAATAGTAGCTCCAGAAAGAGAGAAAACAGAAGAAAGGAAGTAATCAAATAAATAATTCAAGAAAAACCCCAGGACTGAAGACTACATCCCAGAGTAAATAGGTAGAGTAAGTGTCCGATGTTATCAACAAAAGAAACACACACACACACACACTCCAAGAGTCATCATTGTGAAATTCAGAATACTTATGAGAAAGATTGTAAAAGGATCCAGAGAGAAAAATATGTATATTTAAAAAAATAATAATAGATAGACATAGAAATAGGTGTAATACAAGGCATAGCAACCAGAATGTCAAGTCTCCACAGCAACGCTGGAATGTAGAATATTAGGAACCACTGTTTTCAATATTCTGAGGGAGATACATTTTCAACCCACAGTGCCAAACCAAACAAAACTTTATCAAATAGGAGGATAAGATAAAGATATTTTCAGGCATGCAAAAATGCCTTTATTTCTCAAACATCCTTTCTCAAGCAGCTACTGAAGAATTTCTTTTTATGAAAGAAAGAAACAACAACAACAAAGGCAGACATGAGACCAAGAAATACAGCCCATCATCCGGATGGCAGCCACAGAAAGTAAAGCTCAATCCACAGTTCAGAAATTCTAATTTGAAAAGAGAAAAATACACACAAAGTATACAATGACTCATCCAAAAAAGTAAAAAGCAGTCTTTTGACAAAGTTGGAGAAATAAAATCAATTTACCTACTTCTAACACTATATTTCCTCCACTATCACCTCTTTCTTGTTCCAACTCTTCTTGAAGGCAACACTACATTGAACTGTAGAAGATGCAAGATGTTTCTTCAAATATGAAAAAATCTTGGTATTTCCGAACCAGGAAATACTGATAGCTCATTGTTCTCTCAAGTTATTTGAGCCTTTTTCATTTATCTTCCGTATATTTTTCTGGTCTCCAACATCGCCATGTGAGACCAGGGATCACAATTCATCCTTCCTTGTAACTCAAAAAGTTCTCAACATATGATAAGTGCTCAACAGCTGTGTAACCTACATGATATTGACTGTGTCGCAATTAAAGCATAATTCACCAGAGTTGCCCCTTCAAGTGTGAAGATTCTTAATGGAGCTACATAAGAAGCTAACAAAGACCTGTCCAACAGGAGTAAACTAATCAAGTGCAGCCCCCGAATTCTGAAGAACACTAGAAGAAAACAGACTTTCCCTAAATATCACGTGATAGAGGCTCATTACGTAAAGACTATACTTTGAGCAAATACTAGACAAAGACTATGAAATGTCTGCAATTCTGATTAGGGTCCTAGAACAAGAAGTCAACAATCCAGAACAGATGGCATGAGAAATGTAGGAGTATATCCCTGGGATGAAGGAAGGAAGGGAGAAAAGTGAGAAAGAAAGGGGGCGAGGGAGGTTGATCGGCAGAGAGAAGAGGAAGAATTAAAGAGAGAAGAGAAGGAGGGAAGGGAAGGAAAGAAAAGGGAAATCCAAAAGGAACAGAATATTCAGAACCATTCTCTTAGTGTCACTAAGTAAAGGTTGCCATTAGCATCCTCACAGAAATCATCAGAATTCACTATTTTTTCCCATTTATTTAACAAACATATATTGCGACTCCGGTGTCAGGTTTGTGCTAGGAATTAAGGCTTCAGCAACGAACCCTATACCATGATAAGTCTCCGCACAGAGCTCAAGATTTGTGTATAGATGTATGTATACCTAAAAAAATGTGTATTTTTCTGTTACTGTTTTTACTATTCTCAACATATCCTTTTGTGTTTTCATTAAAATCCAGACTAAAGAAACTACTCCAGGCCCTAATGCGTTGGTCTTACCTGGCTGTCCGCAGGACTTGGGGGCAGTGGACGCCGAGGGCGTAACGCCAACTAAGCAGCATGCCACAGAATCATGTTTTCCTGAGATTTGTGGTTTTCTGGGTATACTCTCCATTACAGTTGCTGATTTGTTTTTATTGCTGTTGTTGATGCTAAAAGGGACAGCTGGAAACTAGGGATTGAAAGTTTCCAGCTCCAGATGAGCTCAAGGTTATAGCCCCAGAGCTTACACAAGGAACTCGAATCAATTTTGCCAAGGTTCTCACTAACAGAATCTGTGAGATCAAGAGCAGTGTGCCAAGGGTCTCTTGTACCAAGAAATATTTTAAAAGCTGCAGTCTTTTGGAATTCTGTTTTCCTCTGTAGCCCCCTAAGCCACTGGGATATTGAAGCAAGATTTCAATAAAGACTAAGCTCACATTTTACATGTAGAATGGGAACCAGACAGAGAAGATCTGAAATTCAGTCATAAGGAAGAGTTCAGGCCGGTTATTTTATGCGTCTCTCCTACACACAGACTAGAAACTATAGCTCTAAAATTGATCCCACTGGGACCGGAGGCAAAATATTTTCCAGGATGAATACGCTGCGCTAATTGCGTTCCTCCATCCTTTTGTTCCCCATCCTCTCTAGGCTTTTCCCTTTTCTCTTTATCTCTTCCCCTTGGTAATCTCTCCGGAGAGAGAATTTGTTTCTTTTTCCCTCACAGAATCGAAAGGAAACACTCACAAGAAAGAGGTGGTCTGAAATAAGAACTAAGAGGACAAAGGGCACATTCAAGAAAAGAATCCCTTAAAAACTGCTCCGCATTTGGATATTTTTTCATTCACCAACTTGTGCAATAGAATCTTTAAGAGGCCAGAAACAGAAGCACCTCAGTTCTTTCACAGAAGACCAATAAGGTCCTGCATCCCTTTGCATCTTCCTCTCCCTTGCTTAAGCCACCCTAATAAAGAAGTGAATTTCCTCTCTCTTTTTATTTCCATTGTGTGTCAAAGCCTCGGATGTACATTTTGTTATTCTGGAGTCCTTGTGGACAAAGATATTTGAGATGCGAGGGGCATGTTAAGAAACCATTTTTAGCTTATATAACAGAGCTTTAAAGAGCCCAGGGTCAGCACAGCAGTGTCTGTTTCACCCAAAGCCAAATTTTTAAGCCAGGGGAAAAAGAGAAATAATGTTTTGAGTGTTATTTACCACATACCGATAATTCAAAGAACAGTAAAAATAGCAGAGACTAAATACACTGACTATCATCACTCTTCAATGCAGAAAAAAGGGATTTTTGAATGTGCAAAATGAAAAATTAAAAAATTACAAGGCTTCAAAATTATTATTTGACAATGTTTCTATATCCTGGCTTCAACATAGAAAAATCTCTGAAGCCAGAATTTCCCTCTTCTAAAATAGCATTGGCATCTTTATCCAGAGAAACTTGGTTTCTAAACATCTTGATGATGGTGGTGATGATTACAAGAATTTAATTTCAAAGACTTTTATTTTTACCAAAAAACATCAGAATGAGAAAATAGTATTCAGTTGTTACTAACTTGAATTCTAACATGTACTGCAGTTTGCCTACACAGTTTTGCTAGTCTCAGCTTTTAAGAGATTAAAACAACAGTTTTAGGGCTTAAAGACATTCTCTTGCTTTCCATTAGTCCTTGACTTAAAGGAATCTGGTTACTGACTACCTTTGGGCAAACTACTCACCTAAGAGGTAGCCAGTTGTAAAAATTTCCATGCAGTCTCTCAGAGTCACATTCCAAAATGGGTGGCTAAATAAGGGGTGTGCCAATATATGGGATTTGCGTGGGAAGGAGTGTGTAGACGAGTTAGTCACTTTGAAAAGGGAGCTGAAGCTGCATTACAGGTGAAAGCAAGGGCTCTGTCATCACCTCCTACCAATGCATCTAACCCGTCTGATCTTTCTTCTTCTCCTCCTACCCATCAGCTCTCCTCCCCCGCACAGACCCTTTCTTCTTCCCTCTGCTAACTCCTCTTCAAAGGAAATGGAGGGCAGGAGGAGCTAGAAAACATACCGCACATGACAGATTACCACCCCTTTAGTTCACTTCTTTAACTTCCACTCCTCCATCCATTTTAAAGGAAATTCCCCCTCACTCCACCCCAAGAGCAAAATAGTCATTTTGTTGAATTAATCTGAAAGGAATTTCCTGGGAGGGCTTGTGATCACAGTGGCCATTAAGCTAGGGAACGCAGTCGTCCTATGGTGCAACCCTTAGCCAAGTCTCACGAGCAAGACAACTCCAGGCGCCTCTGCCTCTGACCAGGAGATCTGACAACAATCACCAGCACTGGAGAGCGATGGGATGGCCTGCAGACTCAAGTTGGCCCGCTGGGCTTGAACCCCAGCTCCACTAACTACTAGCTGTTTCCACATGAGCAAGTACCTGTCTGGAAAACGGGCTTGTGGATGATAATCACAGTCTCGATATTCATAGTGTTGTCATTGGGTTTCAGTAAGTAAATACTCAGAAAGTGCCATCCTGCTCAGAATAGTGCCTGGCCCATAGGCTATGTTAAATAGCTTGTCAAAATAAATTTTAGGCTTGTGAAATAAATTTATTTTAAAATTTAGATTGTAATCTATGTATCTCCTCCATCTGTGATTAAAACAGTCAGTCACCTTTGTTACCTGACTTTTTTTAATTTTACATGCTTGGCAGTGGAACCCCTTGGCCCCCATTCTACTACTTTCTACAACATCAAATAAAACTTAAAATTCTATTTTTTAGATAAGCATCTTGTCTTTTGGTTTTTTTCCCCTAAACACAAAAGTACCTAGCAAAAGAGTTTAAACTTGAGTGGATTATTGCAAAAATCGACTCTGTCTTAATAACGTACTCTCCTGTTCTAAATGACATAGGGACACCTATATAGTCTAGGTTATTTCCCTATGGTTTTTTTTCATTTGCAGGCTGCGCTTCCAAGCATGAACACAACTAAGTAGAAAAAAAGAAAAAAACAGCTTCAGTTACTGAACCCTATAAGCCAGTACAGAAAGATGCAGTGAAAGGTGCCATTTTCCATCAAAATAGCTATCTTGAATGCATTTCATTGTGATACTTCCAATTTGGGATGGTATTTTAATGGAAGAAAATGGAAGCTAAGGCCAGTTTGAGCAGCACTGTATTATATGCTACAGCCATGACTCAGTGTAATTTGATTTAACCGGGTTCGATACCAGCTACACGGTGTGCTGCATCATGGACTTCAGATTTTTCTCTGCAGTAAAACTCTTTTGAATCCTGATTTCCAGCCAACATTCACATCACCTTGTTGTAATTCCTAATTATAGTAGTGTGGACCAAAACACACCAATAGCCAAAATCTCATACATTTTCAGAAGAAAGTCAGTCCAGTGACCTTGCTCAGTAAGGAAGCACAGAGCAAGCACTGAAGAGGGGAAAAAAGTGTATTATTTATTGATATGAAAAAAAAAGACTCCTGGAAACAAGACATTTAATGTTTCCAGCTCAATATGAGTTTAGAGCCAGAGTTCCAAACCTCAGGACAGTAACTAATCAATTTAGCCACAATCGTCACCAATAGCCTTTGTAAGGTTGAGATTGGAAGGTCAAAGGTCTGCCACAACAAGATTTACCATTTATTAAGTCATGGTTCTTTCCAGCCTCTGCTCAAGTCCCAGCTGTGCTCACTGAAGGGACTTCCATCTAGAGCTCTGACATGTGGTACAGACACTTCATAAAGTTCGGCATGTTAAAGAAATATTGATTGATATAATTCCAATTTAAGAGAATCATTTGATGGTAAAAGCCTTCACGTCACAAAACTTGAAAGCTATCTTAAAGGTAGATGCATATGTTTGTGAAGAAATCGCTAAGTAAAATCCCCAAAAGTAAAGTTGGAGACCATGACGGAATTGTTTAATTGAACATTCACTGCCTAATTAGAATTATGTGATTTCAATAACGTTCAACATTCATAGAATAAACCAGAGTCCTTGTACTGTGCAACCTCGCATTAAAGAAGAAACAACAAATCTAAAAGGATCAGTCAAGATGGTAAAGAAGCAGAATGAAAAGCAGCAGCAGATTCGAGATTGTCCAATACATCTCTTTGCTTTCGTGTTAACAAGAAAACAAACTAAACACAAACTAAGTAGGACAAGCCGTTTCCAACCACAAAGGACAGTGCCTCCTAATACATTGGCCTGCACAATGCTCAATGGCCCTTTTTATTTATCTATTTATTTATTTTTTAGTGAAAACTTTTCTTTTTTTTTTTGGCTGAGAAAGATTTGCTCTGAGCTAACATCTGTTGCCAATCTTCCTCTCTCTTTTTATTTTTCTCCCCAAAGCCCCAGTACATAGTTGGATATTTTAGTTGTGAGTCCTTCTAATTCTTCTATGTGAGCTGCCACCACAGCATGGCAACTGAGAAACGGGTGGTGAGGTTCTGCGCCTGGAACCGAACCTGGGCCACTGAAGCAGAGCGTGCCGAACTTGAACCACTAGGCCATCGGGGTGGCTCTCGATGGCTCTTTTTAGAAACAAGGAATTGGAATTTGTCTGAGAAACACTTGACCAAAGCCCCACTGATCTTCCCCAAGTTGTGTAAAAGAGTATCCAAGATTTGGGGTTTTTTTACTCCTCTGACCTTTCTTTTGGAGATAGAATGAAGTAGCTCTTTTGAGCTCCCCCCTGGCCTCCGGCCCACACACACACACCGTGAATTTTAACAACACTGAAGATGTTAGAAAACAAATGGCAATAACTAGCTTTTCTAAATCACAAACCTAAGCTTTGAATCCAGTTTTAAAAAAGATTGTGTAAAGTTTGAAAAAATATAAACAGCTTGTGAGATTTTGTCTAACTTGTAAGTAACGCACATTGCTCACGTAAAAAAAGAAGAAATAAACAAAGAAAGAAAAGTCATCTATTTTCGCATCACCTAAAAAGTCACTACCAACATTTTGATGTGGACTTCAATTTTCTTCCCATGTCTTTCTATATAATGTTTTTAGATTTTATAAAATTGGGATCCCACAGAATATAGTTTTGTAAACTGAATAATATACTATACACATTTTTTTCACATCATCAAGTACTCTTCTACTAATTATTTTAGTAACTAAACTGTATTTAACCAATCTCTATTTGAGCTTACAGGTGGTTTAATTTTTTATTGTTATAAATGATGCTTTGATAAATATCCAAGTAGATTAACCAAAAAACGTTTTCTTGGGAAACTTTTCTTAGAAGGGAATTGTAACGTTAAATTATACGTATATTTTAACATTTTGAAGTCTATTGCCTGATTGCCTTCTAGAAGGTGCTTTTCTAGACGTTCCACGTTTTACTTAATTGCCTGCTAGATTAGTAAAAATCATCGTCACCTAGAATCTTCCCATGGTCCACTCAAAGGTTTCGTGATGCTGGCCTCCAGGATACCTAACAGTCATCAGGAGAGCTCGTGTATCATTGCTCCAGCATCACTACCTACGGCCCAGAGAGGCCACCAAGAGCACACATACGCAAGAGTCTCCAGCATCAGCACACTTTCCTCAAGGGGTCACTTAATAAACACCATCCCTTTGTGATTAGGTGGATTCAAAGAGGGAAGAAAATTGCTTATATTTTCCAAAAATACTCAGAAATGAGGATTTTATATTCCAGGAAATCTTAGACTAAGTCACAATACACAATTTATACTTAACAGTAATTCTTAAATGAGTTTCTTTCAAAATAACTATTTCGCACACTGTTTTTAACAGATTCTTCTCTGTTGTGATTGATTTAAAGGTGAGTCCACGTAGCACAGTAGTCAAAGGCAGAGTGACATTCACCAGTTGGCCTCCCTCTGTTTGGATTCTGTTTCCGTTGCTTCCGGGTTCTGTGGTCCTGAGTAAATTACTTAACCTCTCTGTGCCTCAATCTCTTCACATGTGAAAGTTGAGTATAATAAAGGAAAATTCCTCCTACAGTTGTTAAGCGAGTATTAAATAACAGAATCTGTGCAAAATGCTTAGCACCATGCCCAGCACATAATCAGCAGTCAGTATCTGTTGGTAGTTGTTATTATGAAGCAAAAACTGCCTTTGGCTCTTTGAAACTTGTTGCCCTTCATCCTTCATCTGCCTAATGAAAGAACGTACATTCTGTGCAGCCTGTGCGGACATAAGGTCTTTTATGGTCTTTTTCGTCTCTGTGATGCTGAAGGAACTTTCCTGACCCTTAGAACCCTCAGCAAGGGTGCAGAGCGTTGATTAGCAGGCAGATAAATTCCCCCAGCTCCTTGGCTGCAACAGCCTCCGTGTTTGCAATAAAACACTGACATCTAGTGGTCAGAAAGACAAATTACGTGTTTTGGCAAACGGCAAATAGAAAAGCCTGTGGTCTTGACCCAAGTTTTCCTATTATTTTAGGGGAAATGAGTTAAATTCCGGGTAGATTTGTGCATATGCTCTCTATGTTGGCTGTATCTCATCCTTTGGTTGCATATAAAAGTTTTTGAACAACTAAAGTCCACATCATCCATCACATCAACCTTTACTCTTTCATCAATTCATTTACCTTAAAAATCTGAAAAAGAGAGCAATATATGTAAAAGAAATATTAATATATGTTCATTTTACTTCTAAAGCATTTCTAAAATTCTAGCAAAGAAATGCAAATTAATCCACCATGAGGCAGCAGGTGTAAAATACATTAATGGACCTTGAATATTATATATTTATTTATGAACCCATTTTACACAATTTTATAATGAAGATAAAGAATTGAAGCCATTGTGTTAAGTAAAACATAACCAATCAAGGACTTTGCTGTTTCATTTATATTTTCCTATAACAAAGAGGAGTTGGGAAATTAATATTTCAGGAATAGGTTTACGCATTAGTCATAAAACAAGCTTTCAGAGAATTTCTCACAAGGAAGTTAGAAGATTAGTCAGGGGAAATCCATCATTCTCGCTCTATATTCACTGAAGCTGTGCTAGTACCGTTTGCCTTGTGTTACAGGCACTAGGTTAAACTCGTGCAAGGAAGCCTGAAGATTTAACTCAGCAGCAGGACCTCAGACATGCCCATCAGAAATGCTAATAGGAGCAACTGGATCATTAGGACAAAACTAAGAGTGATCCCAAGTCAGCTGAACAGTCACTGCATCGCCATCATTGTTGCAGCATCTACCACTCGGACAACACTGATTGTCTCTCACACTCTGCTAGACACTTCTCATTCATAACTGTTCACTTTTCCAACAAACAAATGGTCTACAGGGCTGCCAGACCATATCCTAACAATGGTGAGTCAGGACAGACACAGCCCCACCTCACTGAGATTATAAACCACTGGAGAAGACAGCAGTCACCGCCAAACTGATACAGACTTATCACTGTGTTAGGGGCTGAATTGTGTCCCTCCAAAATTCTTAGGTTGAAGGCCTACCCCAGTACCTTGGAATGTGACTGTACTTGGAAGCCTTTAAAAAGGTGATTAAGTTACAATGGGGCCATTAGGGTGGGCCCAAATCCAAGATTGGTGGCCTTATAGGAAAAGGAAATTTAGACACGCAGAGGGATACCAGAAACATGCACCAGCCCAGAGGAACGACCCTGGAAGGACACAGTAGGAAGGCTGCCATCTTCGAGCCAAGGCGACAGGCCTCAGGAGAAACCAAACCTGGCGACACCTTGATCTTGGACTTCTAGGCTCCAGAATGGTGAGAAATAAATCTCTCTCGCTTAAGCCAGCCAGTCCGTGGTATTTTGCTATGGCAGCCCTGGCAGACTGATGCGCTGTGATAAAATGCCACGCAGGGAAGGCTCACAGAACTATGAGCACATACACGAGAGCATCTGACTTAGTCAAAGAGTCAGAGGAAAATGAACTCTGAAGAGGGAGCAGAGGTTAGGAAGTCTGAAAGGGAGAAGCAGTATGTTCTAGGCCAAAGGGAGAGCTTGCACAGGGCCCCACAGTGGGAGAAGCAGGGCATATTCCAGCAATGAAAGGGAAATCCATGTGGCGAGAACACAGGCAGTGAGCGGGAGCTGCTATGAGACGAAGCTGGAGAGGGAAGAGAGACCAGATTATACAGATACTCACAGGCCAAGAGTTAAAGGTTAAAGGTCTTTGTCCTGAGAAGATGTGGTATATATATTTAATGGAATACTACTCAGCAATAAGAAATGACAAAATCTTCCCATTTGTAACAACATGGATGGACCTTGAGGGTGTTATGCTAAGTGAAATAAGTCAGAGGGAGAAAGTCCAATACCGTATGATCTCACTCATAAGTAGAAGATAAAAACAACAACAAACAAACACATAGGGACAGAGATTGGATTGGTGGTTACCAGAGGGGAAGGGGGAGGGAATGGCGAAAGGGGTGATGAGGCACGGGTGTGTGGTGAGGGACTGTGATTAGTCTTTGGGTGGTGAACATGATGTAATCTACACAGAATTCAAAATATAATGATGTACACCTGAAATTTATATAACGTTATAAACCAATGTTACCACAATAAATAAAATTTTAAAAATTTTTTATAAAGGTCTTTATCCTGAGAAAATTGGAAGTCCTTGATATGTTTCAAGCAGAGGATAATCTAATTTTGAATTTCAAGATCTTTGCAGCTGGTGTAGAGAGAACAGATTGGAGGGCAGCAAGAAAGGCAATGAGACCAATTAGGAAGTTACTGGTATCTATGGGTAGAGAAGCGACACAGTGAAGAAGGGCAATAGCAGTAAAAGTGGAAACATATAGACACATCCAAGAGATATTGGAGAGACAAGGCCACAGGGACATGGCACTGGCTTAGATATGGCAAGTGATGGAGAAGCCTACGCCTCTGTGATAGAATTAGGGCCCTTATAGGAAGAGACAGCAGAGCTTCCTCTCTCCCCTTGTGAGGACACAGTGAGAAGGCAGCCATCTGCAAGGCAGGAAGACGGCCCTCCCCAAGAACCAAATCTGCTGGCACCTTGACTTGGACTTCTAGCCTCCAGAACTGTGGGAAACAAATGTCTGTTCTTTAAGCCCCCCAGTCTGTGGTCTTTTGTTATAGCCGTCTGAGCTAAGACAGTGGAGGTTTTTGTTTTTTTGCTTGGTTTGGTTTGGTGTAGTGGGAGATACAGGAGTGTATTTTAAAGCTGATGAAAATCACACCATTTCTAAAAGAAAGACATTTTGGCTTACACATTATAGATCAGGAACTCCAGGATCATAAAGATTAAGTGAATAGCCTTAAATAATACAGCAAATAAGTGGTTGAGCCAGGTCCCAAAACCAGATGTGACTCCACTTTGCCATCCTGCCTCCCAACAAAGATGTATTGTGCGTCAACCAAATGAAAAACCATATGACATAGTCAAACCTGGTTACGGTTGGGGAGAGAGTCAGTACATAATATGATGATGATACTCTGTAGAAGCAGAATCTGTTCTCAAGCCTAGCACATAGCAAAAAGACCCTTTTTTGCCCTTAGAATTGCCAATTCCTTATAGTGACAACACGAAAATATATTGCTGCCTAGAAATTTTGAGCTGCCTAGAGCAACCAGGAGTTGGGAGAAGGGCTGAAGAAATGGAGTACTGGAGAGTGGGAAAGAGGGAACAAGGAGGACCTGAGCCTTTGTTACAGTTACGTCATTCTTAGAGATCCACAGAGAAAGAAACGGGCTCAGGAATTTATGTAATATCATTACTACTGCTATAGCTCTGATGGCAGCATCATGTCTCATTGCTGACCCACATGTCTCTCCATTACAGAGATTTTTAACGGGCTGGCAGTTAATGACGGGTGGCTAAAAGATATTTTCAGTGGAACACCCCGTCTTTGTTGGAGTTATAATGCCTAACTACTGCTTGAATTCCCCTAAGAAATAGCCCCTCAAGAATCCCAAGCACGGACCTTCCTTAATACCTAATATCACTGGATATTTGCTCCATTTTTTTTGCTTCCCCAGGGAGTATATTAAAAAGAAAAAGAACTGAAAAGCTTCTACTGCAGTGACTTTCAACCTTGGCTACATGCTGGAATCACCCAAAAACCTTTAAAAATACTGCTTTTGGGGCCAGCCCCAGTGACCTAGTGGTTAAGTTCAGCATGCTCCCCTTCAGCAGCCCAGGTTCAGTTCCCAGGCACAGACCAAACCTATATCACTCATCAGTGACCATGCTGTGGCGGCAGCTCACATACAAAATAGAGGAAGGTTGGCCACAGATGTTAGCTCAGGGCTAATCTTTCTCAGCAGAAAAGAGGAAGATTGGCAACTGATGTTGGCTCAGAGTGAATCTCCCTCAGCACTCATGCGCACACACACACACACACACACACACACACACAAATACAGCTTTTAAAAACACTGATGCCTCAGTCCTACGCCTGAAATTCTCATTCAGTGGGTCTCAGGTATGGCCCGTGCATGGAATTTTAGTATTCCCCCAAGTTATTCAAATGCATAGCCACAGGACCCTGAGACCCATACAAGGGCTCTGTGGGAGAGTTCATTCTTGCAAAAAACAGTCAGTATTCCCTCCGAGGCAGTTACCGTGCTGGACGCTAGGACACAGAAAAGTCAGACAAGATCACTATCCTCAAGGAGCTCGCCTCCTCATGAAAGGGTCAGACATAAAACAGACAATTACAATATCTTTAATAAGGCTTGTAACAGACATATCCTCTAGATGCCAACCCCACCACTACCCTCTCCGATTTAGAGGATGCCATTTGTTCATTGTCAGGGTATCAGAATATTTGGTCCTATTTCCTCCACAGCAGGTGAATTTTTCTCCAGGACCTCCAGAGTTGTGGTTCTCTACACTCTGCTGCCACTAAGAGCCAGCAGGGGCCCTCCACACAGTCCACTCTAAAGGTAGATGCCCCCTTCCCTCCCAAGACCCAGGAGGAAACGAGGACACCAAACCAGTGGCAGACACTTCTTCGGCTACTATCAACATCCTCCCCAACCACCACGACCATGTCTTCCCTCTGTTCAGGTAAATATCAGGGAAGTCAGGCTTCCTCCTGCTGGTCCAGGAGTTGAATCATGGTCAGTTTACACAGCCGTGGTAATGCCTTTCCACTTTCCCAGTTAACCCTCCTTTGTAACTAGAGGTAACCACGAGATACAGTTCTGGCCAAAGGGATAGATGGGCAAGTCTGAGAGTAGGTGTCTGGCAAGATTTCTCCATGATAGGAGGGAGCTTTGGGCCTTTTCCTCTGATTTCATGTCTTTAAAGCAGACGTAATGTGTGGAGCTGAGGCAGACATCTTGAGACCATGAGGCAACAGCACAGGCACTAAAAGCCAGCACACTGAGAACAGTAGGTGGAAAGTGGAAGAACCCCAGTGCTGTATGACCTCACTGAGCCTCTGCTGCAGCCCAGGACAGGCTTCAGCCACACCTCTTACCTTTTGTAAAAACTTAATCCCCGTCTGTCTAAGCTGCTCTCAGATGGGTATCCAAAATATAATTACCTAACACACAGCTCTTCTTTCCTTGCCACCTTGTCCTCTTGGCCTCCAGAGGGCTAACATATCAGATAGCAATGTATTTCGGAAATTCTTTACTAAAGGGAAGCTCAGAAGAGAAATACAGTGTGGTGCGGACAGAGTTAACATTCTGGCCAGTCTGCACTTGCCCGTGCCCCACTTAAGTGAGGCATCACAAGATGTCAGCTGTCATGGGTCACGAGGAGAGTCACCAGTGCGGAGCTCCCTCTGCTTCTATCAGACCCTCAGCTTCACAGCCCTACTGAGGGGGTTTGCACTGTTAAACTAAGGCACTACATTTCCCCAGATCTCCATCCCTGTGTGGTTCTGAGGAGGATTGGACAAAAGAAGAACTTGCATGAGACTTGAAAGGTGGAAGTAAAACAGTGACCGTTACTCTCTGAAAGTCGTCGTTGACAGATACAGAGATGGAAAGATGCAGAAGTAACCAGCAGGTTCCACTGCATCCTCACTCTCCTCCACTCTATGTCCAACTCTTCTTCCCAAATGCTGACCTCGTTGACCCAAGGGCCACCACCAGACACTTGGCTGCAGACCCAGCAGAAGCAATCGTCACACAGAGGGAAGAGCTGGGATCGCCCTCCCCCTTCACAGCCCCACTTTGGTGGCTAGACATGCTTGACTTCTCAGATGGACCAGGGAATCATTTCTCCTCTGATCCTGCAACTCACCTTCCAGATCTTCACACTTGTCCAGTATACACTCTAATTCCTGTAATTCCATTATGCCACAGCACTCACAGTGCTTCTGCTCTCCTGACTGATATGCCCGCCCTACTTCACACATAAAAGAGCCTGTTCTCAATTTCTCCCTCACATCAGGTGGTGAGCAGTGATATTACTCCAGTCCTATCGCAATTCAAAGTGAGCGTGTGCCCCTGAACTCTAGTTCCAATTCCACTCCTGCGATAGTGGCAAGCCTGCTGATTCCCTGACTGGGGGACCAATTAAATAAGCACTTTTCTCAATGACAAACATTAGCTTTCCCTGGAGACAAATAAGTCTCCAAGTAGAAAAAAGAACATTTCTCCGATAGTAGGGCTCTGGCTTGCCATGGAGAAACATCGGGCAACTCCTTTTCGCTCTGAACACTGGGGTTCTGTTCAAGTGGGCCGAGACCAAGCAGAGAGAGTCACACAGCTGCACTGTCTCCCAGGTAAGGACCCCAACTCAAGCTGCATCCTTTTGAGTTAGTCTCTGTCTGCTGGAAAGGTTGGGGAGGGGGGGTATTTGCAATTCCTCCCACCATAGAGTATGAAGTGAGGACTGAGAAAACGCCAAAGATGGAGCGATAAACATAGCTGGAGAGATCTGGAAAAGATTTCACACTGAAGGTCACACTTCAGCTGGGGCCTAAGGGCAAGTAGACCTCCCATTGTTAGAGAAGGGGGCGAGATGTTTCCAAGCAGGGCATCTGTCACCACCTGACTCCATCCACCCGAGTCCGCATACTGAGAGTTAGAATAAGAAGGGGAAACAGCACGATCTGAGACTACCTCAACTCCTGTTTCAGACAAACAGAAACACGTCAGCATCTCCTTGCAAGGAGGGAGGAGGGAGGAAAAGCCTCAGTAAAATATCCACCTTGTCTCTTTAAGCCATATTCCTAGTCACAGAGTGTTAGACACTAGAATCCAAGTAATCATAACCCATAACCATTTGGGTAAAATAGTACTTGTTAGCACAGAAACCTCTTTATAACCATTTTTCTGAGGGGGAGACAAGAATTGTGGCATTTAGAATTTTCTCAAATTTCACAGCTGCCAAAAAAATGGGTACATCTTGACCTCCCAGAATAAAAAATGACCTCAACAGCGATCCATTTCTCCATAGTCTTTTCAAAGGAAACAGTAATTGTTTAAAAATTAAGACTTAAATTAGGTTTCCTTAAAGACAGGTAGCACTTTAACACGTAAAACAGATCATACAGTTCAGCCATAAACTAACTTTTACCCTGGTGAACTTTTATTAAGCTGCTGAAATATTGCCATAAAAGGTCAAATCCTTGGTAAACTCCAGAGAGCAAGATTGTTCAAATAATGTTCAGGTTGAAATAGGCAAATAAATGTGCTTACCATTTGAGCAGGACGAGACTAGAGGGGCTTGAAGGGGTGAAAGGCAGCTGGGAAAAGTCATTGAAGTACAGCCAATAGGAATCTCAGTCAACAAACTCACATGTGAAGGAAAAATCATTTGTATTTACTATAAATCAACATAACTTTTGGCCAGCAGAAAACATGAGGCATGCTCGGTGCTTCCTCACACGCTCCCAGGTGAGCCAAGGTTCCATGGTCTCACCGAACACTGATGGAAACAGAAGGCTGCTTTGGCCACTGGTCATCTTCAAACCCAACAGCCCTCTGCAGCTCCACCTCTTCCCGCAAACCCTATCATCCCTCCTTTTCAACAAAAGGCTTTGGCAGCTGCTGTGGTCTGACTGTTTGTATCCCCCAAACTCAAATGTTGAAACCTAACACCCAATGTGACGGTATCAGGAGGTGGGGGCTTCAGTATGTGATTGAAAGTCATGAGGGTGGAGCCCTCAGGAATGGGATTAGTGCTCTTATAGAAGAGACCCCTCAGAGCTCCCTAGCCACCTCTACCAAGTGAGGTTACAACGAAGAGACAAGTCGTCTAGGAAGTGAGCTCTCACCAGACAACGGATCTTCCAGAGCCATGGTCTTGGACTTCTCAGCCTCCAGAACTGTGAGAAATAAATGTTCATTGTTTATAAGCCACCCAGTTTATAGTATTTTTGTTATGGCAGCCTGAACAGACTGAAACAGTGGCTGATTAAATCCACACCTACGTCATTATTGAAAATAGTCTCCTCCCCCCAGGAGCCCCCAATCCCTCAACCTTCACTCTCTTACTTGCTTGATTTTCTTTACAGCACTTTTTCAAGTCACATATTTATATTTTCAGTCGTATAGCTCTCCTTATACATTTCTCCCCACATATCTCCCTGGTAATTTACATGAAAGGTAAACTGGTACCTAGAATAATGCCTGGTATGTGAGGGAGCTGGATAAAGGGCTGTTGAATAAACTGTTGAACACACGTTTTAGCCACCAAACAGCAGTCTTCCTGTCCTCACCAGCAAGGAGGGCTTAACCACCAGGAGGCAAAGGAAAATATTTGTTTTCCATCCATCTAGCACACTGAATAAAAGGAAGAAAAACAAAAACAGTTATGTTTCCCTGTTTAAAATACTCTGCACGTTACCTTGCCACAGGCGTTTTCAAGGTAAATGATTATTATGCTGTCTCGGGCCTCTGTGAGGCGCTCACACTGTCCTGGAGCTCATGTGTTCCAGGCTGAGGACCTACAGCTCTCTCCCCACGCGGTGCAGTGGGAGCAACTCATGAAACTGGGAGGAAGAAAGGAGGAGGAGGGCGGAGGGATGGCTGCTCTTGCTGTTTCCGCTCTACTTCTGTTACATTTCCTTCATTAAAATATGTCATGGAGGTTCCAGCAAACTGTAAGAAAACCTTTCTGTTCAGAACAGTGAAAACTGGTCAATTAAAGCAAGAAAATATGTAAGAATTCAATAAAAATTGTAATTGGTAAATGGGAAAGAAATCTTTGAGAGGAAGATGTCTATTAAAAATATATTCCATTAGTTTACGTTTTTCTAGACTGTAGGAGAAAAAAGTAGAAATCTATTTTGCAAAAAGTCAGACATCACGTCTCTTTATCCCTGTGTGACTGCACTTATAATGCATTCATCAGGCTTGTTGACCCAAGTTATTACATTCTAATATAGATTAGCTAAATTGTCAGAGCACAGATGCACACTCAAAGAGAGCATGAATTTTAAAATCCAATTTTATATTGCATTTCTTGAGAAGTTTTACTGTGGTTTGAAATCCATCCTGGAAAAGCATAGTAGAATATTCTGCCCATTTGTGTTTTATGTGACAAAACCAACAGGTTCAGCGTTTGTTCCTAAATGAAATTGAATTGTCTGAGAATTGCAATAACTGTCAGCCTCTAAAGAGCTTATCACATGTCTTGCGGTTTAATTGGATGGTTTCTGAGACAGCCTTTCCTTTCCAATTTCATAAAGACCATAAATGCTCACATTATTGTTCTTTTGTTCTCTTTCCCAGGAACTTTGATCATTTTAATTTTTAGTCACAGTGGCCTAAAGTGACCCTGTTTTCCCCTCCAACCCAAAATCCAAGTGAACTGCGACAATGGAGCCATGACATCCTTCCATGCATAACTGCATGGATAAGATGAGAAGGAGCTTAATGAGGAAGGCAAGGAATGAATCATTTATATTTGCACGTGACCAAAATCATAAAAGGGCAAAGCAAATTTCATTCTGCAAATGGATGATTCTAAGTTATGCACCTGGAGCTAGACCAGTTATCCAAAAAGTCAACCGCAAACTAGCAGAAGGCCTTAATCTGTCATGTCACACTCCCAGCTGTGAGCGCTCTGACTGGAGACAGGCCTCAGGGACAAATGAGCTACTCAACGGAATTTACTGTAAAGCAAGTTTATAGAACGATGAATACTTTTTCAGCCTTAAGAGCTAAAATAGGATTTTACTGGAAAAAATGTCATCCATAAATATATCACAATTTATTGAAGTCCTAATCATGCTGAGCACTGTATTAGGCACTGTGCTAACACAAAAAATTTAAAGTTTGGTTTAAAATATAGTTATAGCACAAATGTAAAGAGAAAGCAAAAAAGTTTTTAAATAACCTTTTATTATAAAAAGTATGCCACAAAGAGGAGGATCCGAGCAGCACATCACAGCATCTTCTAGATACACAGATAGCTACAAATGTGATTCCAGTTACACACACACACACGCACACACACACATAAATATTAACAGCAGCTATCTCTGGGTGGCGGAATAATGAGTAATTTTTATTTTCTTCTTTATACCTTTACAGATTTACAAAATTTCTACAATAACTGCACATTACCTTGGTATCACATACATAAAGGTATATTTAAGTCATCTTGACTCTCTAAACAATGTCTACCTAATCCTGCATACTCGTATTGCAAGTACCAAAAAGATGCTGCACAAATATGAAATAAATACTGAAGCTAGGGTGTGAAGAATGTAGCCCTGTAACAGGCCTACACTTGGGAAACATAATTCTTCCCCAGCCCAGTTATTATTCTCTTGGGAATCAGAAGCTGCCCACACCCTTCCCCACACACACAAACATACGAGAATGCTGGCAAATAAATTCTCCACTTCTTTACACTTACATGTCACTGAGAACTTTGGAAGGCACTGTCTGAATATGAAAGTCTTTATTAGATACTTTTAGGTAAGAGACGCTTCAGATCCCTCCAAATTTCACTATGGAAGACTGCCATCCGCCCATCAATGGCTAGATTAGGCTCTTTAGAGGCCTAGACACTGAAGAGATTAAATACTTCATACATAATTTTTCAGAATGACACAAAAATTACGTATACACTAAGATTAAAATCGCCCCTGTCTAAACGTTCTGTTTGCCAAGTTCGAGTTCAGAATTCTCTCTTCCACAGTGGAGTCAGATGACTCTTTGCTGGTGCCCCAGCGTGTGCACACTCTGTCCCCCTCCTGAGCCAACCATGGGCCTGCACAGCGGCCAGCTCTGCTCGCCTTCGTGGTTCTGCGGGAACGGACTGCAGATCAGGGAATCGAATTACCAGCACATTCTCTATTTGTATAAATTTCCAGCCTCACAAAGTCAAGAAAGTTTCCAGATTAACAATAAAAACACAATCTGTAAATTCTTTTTCCTCCTGTCTGAAGCACACAAGCCCTACCTGCAAGGTCGGAGACCAATTCCTGGATCACGTCTCTGGTTTCTACCCCTTACAAAGCATTTCTTTATTCACAAAGCGAGCTAAATGAAAGACTAAATCGTGTGCAGCTGGAATAATTTATCCCCATCTAGCTACAGAAACACAGAAGCAATGATAATTAAAATATATAAGTATGTTAGCGTGTTTGTATACATTTTAGACATTTTAAGACTTGACTCTGAATTAAGAGAGAAGCTACCAATAGACAGTTTGTGTGTTCCGGGAAGCAGAGTCTTGGTCAATATTCAGAACGAAAACCGAGCCTGAGTCCAGCTGTCTGAAATAATCAATCGTCAGCAGCTCGAGGTGGGTTTGTGCCGTGTTCAATGTTTAAGTGTTAGCAATTATAAATTCACAGGTGTAGCTAACATCTAAAGTGAAGGAGAGAGCTTTCAACACGACTATTTAGGCTTACTTGACAATAAAGAAAGAAAAAGGGAACGGAGGCTTTATTTGTAATCCAAAAGACCACGCACACAAAAGAGAATACATTTCTACCATCACTCTTTCATAGTAGAACCAAGGGGTTCAGGAATTCAAGAGTCCATTAAGTAGAGAGAAGTATTAGATCTACGGGCACTGGCCTCCCTTTGGTTGGAGGGGGTGTTTGTTACACGTCCTATTTAATATGGAATGAATAAGACCCACTTACTCGGGCTCCAGGTCATCCAGGGGAGGTGCTCAGCTGTCACCTTCATCGTCAGCTTAGCTACGAGGCAGAACTGCCAGACAATTTCCACTGTGTGGCTCTAGGAGAACTTCAAGCAGTACCTCCAAAAGGAAGTGATAAGTAATTGCCTCTAACCCAACTCTCTTTCATCACCAAATGGATGTCAAAATATAATTCAGGCTTTTCCTTTTAATCGAACAAAACTGCTTGCAGAAATGCATTGATACAACCAATGTTTTACTAACGGATACCTGTGCTAGTTCGGCCCTCACGCATGTGTTTATATTGTTACTATCAGAGTGAGTCCATAAAGAGGGCTGACTTCATACTTAGGAGAAATCCAGGGTTGCCACCTGCTATAATGTGACACGTACGCTAAATGGCCCAATTTTTCAAAATTACTCCTCTTGCCATGAGGGCTAGACATTTCCAACATTTGAAAATTGCTGAATCCGGGAGCCTCTTTGGAATACCTTTGAAGAATATTTTAATTAGCTAATAACTAATTCCCAAGAATTTGTCATTAAATATAAAGCCAGTCACTTATAAAAATCATTTCTCATGAACAAAGTGTCTAAAATTGTCTATCTGATTAGATAATGATACCATAACAGACTATATCTAATTGGGTTACCTTATCAATAAACAGTTTAAAAACTAAAAAAGCAAAAAATTAACCAATCTCTTATGTTGAAGTACCAAAACCAGGGCTGCCAAATTCAGTGGACTCTTTTCTGTTCTCCTCTTAGCCAACCTGCCAGTGTGACTTCCCAGCATCACTCCCTCACTTCTCCTGGTTTCCAGGGCTCCACTCTCTCCAGGTTTTCTCACTGCTCATTTCTCCTCTCTCTACTTCCTGGCTCTTCCTCCTCTACCTCTAAATTTGGGAGTGCCCCAGGGCACTCTTCTCCTTTCTGTCTTCATTCTCTAAATGACCTCATCAATTTCCACAGATTTAAAGACAATTTGTGTGCTCATGATTCCAAAATTTACATCTCTAGCTCAGACTTTTTCTCTGAGCCCCAGACTCTGATAACAGTAGCCCATTTGAAGCCTCTGCTTGAAGGTCTTACGAACATCTCAAACTTAACCCCTCCAGAATGGGACTCTTCACCTCCTCTTCTATCAGGTGCGTAGGATAACACCAGCATCCTACCCAGTTGCTAAAGCCAGCAACCTGAGTCATCCTTGAATCCTCCCTTCCTTTCATGCCCTTCAACCCACCTCCAAAAATGCATCCGGAATCTACCAACACTTCTTTTTTCCTCTGCACCACGGCATACCAGGTGACCATTTTCTCTTAGCTAGATTACTGGATGCCTCCTCCCTGCTCTCCCTTCCACCATTGCCCCACTCCAACCCACTGGACACACAGAGGCAAAAGTAATCCTAACATATACTTTGAACCAGCCATTTTCTTTCTTAAAACCCTTCCATGGTTTCCTGTTTCACTTGGAATAAAATCGAAACTCCTTAACCTTCACACAACGTCTTATAAGACCAAACCCCCGCCTACGTATTCACCACTCTCCACCTTGCTCTGAAACCTCCAGTCACTCCTCCTGTAGCTGATCAAGCTCTTTGTTTTTTAAAGATTGGCACTTGAGCTAACATCTGTTGCCAATCTTCTTTTTTTTCTTCT
Source organism: Equus quagga (assembly GCF_021613505.1). Taxonomy (NCBI): domain Eukaryota; kingdom Metazoa; phylum Chordata; class Mammalia; order Perissodactyla; family Equidae; genus Equus; species Equus quagga. The sequence continues at coordinate 6,005,470 of NC_060268.1, read as the reverse complement.
TCTTCTTCTTCTCCCCAAAGCTCCCCAGTACATAGTTGTATATTCAAGTTGTAGGTCCTCCTGGTTATGCTATGTGGCCTGCCACCTCAGCACGGCCTATTGAGCAGTGCCTTGTCCCCACCCAGAATCCAAACCAGCAAAATCCTGGGCCACTGAAGCCGAGTGCATGAACTTAACTGCTCAGCCATGGGACCAGCCCCCAGGCTCTTTTCTACCTCAGGACATTTTCGTATGCTAGAGGTATGGACAGATCCCAGATACATCTTTGGAAATAGCTTGAAGGACACGAGAGAAAGGGGGAATTCAAGAACAACTCTTGTTTGGTCTTCCTTCTTCTTTTCACATGGTTCTCCACGTGGCTAACTCCTTCTCATCCTTAAATCTCCTCCAGTCCTGAATATCATTGAGCTCAATCCTATTCACACTCTGAGTCTGTCCCCTGCCACTCCATATCCCTTAGGACAGGTGGGACTTCAGTATGGGAGCAAGTACAGATGGAGGAAGGGCTCTGCTAGGTGATGCGAGAAGTGAGCCCCAGGTCAGTGCTGTAGCAGGTATGAACTGAAGAGTCATCAACAAGAAAGCAACACCCAAAAGGAGATTATCATTATGTAAACTTACATACTTTTCTTGGCTCTGAATTCCCAGTCTGCCCAAAATACACCATTTAATCTATTCCATTCTGATAAACACAGTCAAAAACAATAACTTTTTTGGTCACTTTTAGTTTAAAACTTGGTCCTTCTCTGAAGCCCACCAGTGGTGTAGTGGTTAAGTTTGCGCTACACTTTGATGGCCAAGCGTTCACAGGTTCAGATCCTGGGCATGGACCTACACACCACTCATCAAGCCATGCTTTGGGGGCATCCCACATACAAAATAGAGGAAGATTGCCACAGACGTTAGCTCAGGGACAATCTTCCTCACCAAAAAAAAACAACAACAAACTTGGTCCTTCTCTTTCAGTGAAATTCAAGCAGTCTCTCAGTCACCAGTCGGCCCAGAGGTTTCTCTCTGAGCTTTCTCCCCCTGTACCCATTTACTCTAAGCTCCCAGATGAGCCAGCCATCTTCACTCTGGCAGCAAGTCAGGGAAGACAGAGGGTCTGCTTCTAAGAGACTGGTTCACAGTTCCTTTTCTTCAGGCCCTGCTGGCATCCCCGCTGATCTGGCTTCTGGTGCTGATGGCTTCCAGCTGCCAGCTCTATTTTATGGCAGGTTTGATGGTTTGATGGTCGTTGAGCATCCAGTTGGGCAGTCTCTCCATAACCTCTTAGTGTCAAGAGAAAGGCTGGAGTTTGCCACCTCAGCTGCCACTTAGTGTCTACTCCACAGCCTCTGTATGAGGTCTCTTCATCCTGCTGGACAGCCTTGGAGGTGGCAAGGCAGTCTACAGCCCCAGATACTTTCTTTAGTCTGCTCTAGACTTCAAGGAAACCTGTCAACATCAACTCTGACAGGCTTAGCTCCGCAGGACCCTAGGGGCCACTTTGCCCTCTTCTGGCAGGCTAGCCACGCTGCCGCGTTCCCAGCTCCAGGGGCTGGTTATGCCTCTGTGTTCTGCCTCTCAGAGAGGTCCAGACAAGAAGCTAGAACTCGTGCCTGTATTAAATACCTCTAATTCCAAGAGAGAATTTCTTCGGGACCCTAACTTCAAGACAGAATGGGACAGGTAGAATATTCTCCTTTCCCTGCGAGAGGCAGTAGGAAGGCACAAATCATCTAACATTAATGTTCCCTAAGCTCCTTCCTGCCACAGAAATCTCCACCTTCCATCCACTTGCCTTAGATATGTACTTTTGATTTGATCAATCATATTTTCTCACACCTGGAAAGGTCTACGTCCTGTCTAGACATTGCCTTTGTCCTCAGAGATCTTGAGTGGAAAATGATCCTGAAGAAAAGGAAAACAAGCTGTGTATTTTAATGTCTGATTTATTGCCATGAGTCAACACTTCATATATGACTTCCTTATCCCATCATTTTTCTATGATCCCATGAGCAGCACTTGTCGCATAGCCCCTACCAAAGATTGAGACCACTATTTAAAATCTGAAACCAAAAGCAGAATGATAAATTTGATGCTTGTTTAAGTAATGAAGAGCTATGCTTGTCCAGGAGGGCAAACTTCTGATCTTATAGAGCATCCTCGGGAAATATTTATTGATTACAGAGGTGAGAGTCAGTTGACATCAGCCTTAAAAGCACGTTTTGTGTTGGTTACAGAAGCAGGGATTTAGTGTCAGCCTTAGAAGTATGTTCATTGGAGTGAGGCCACTAATCGTCATTGTCATTAATCAATTAGACAGGCTTAAAACTAGTTCTAACCCTAACCAGGGCTGCAGAATTGTCAGTCTTTTTCTAGGAGTATGGAGACTTTTATTTTTTGCTCTCAATCCCCTTTTGATCCTCTCTCAGCCAAAGCTGCAGGAAAGATCATCAATTCTTTCCATGTCTCCACCATTGTTGTTGATTCTCTTGGAAGTGGATCTTTAATTTGCAGAGACCAGATTTTCAGGTTGAGGATTTCTCAGCACAATCTGACCTCTATTTGTTTCTGGATCATCTGTTAGGAAAGCGGTGTATGGAAGTGTTCAAGACTCTAGATAATAAACATGACATAACTGCGAAGAAAACACGCACAGCTAAAGCACTATAAGAAGGCACTGTAGAGCCACAGCCCAAGATTTCCCAGACTGGACCAAGAAGACAGTCCCAGCAACTCCCTGAAGTCCACCTGACATGGTCAGTTTGCTTTTTAATTTTGCTCAGACAGAGGCTGTTTCACCACCTCCACCCCTGGTTAATCCAGGTACAGAATAAAGTGTTACTACTGGGACTGAGTCCCCACTGGTTGGCCAAAAGAAAATGCAAGGCTATTATTTCATCCGTAACAATTTGGGCTAAGTAATTTAAATGTTTATTCTGCTATATTATTTACAACGTTGGGGACAAATTTTGAGATCATCTGGATTATTCAACTCCTGCGAGTGGGATTACTATGCCCCAAAAACTCTTTGGGGAGTTATTACCCCAATAAAAGTGTCATCCCTTTAGACGTTTTTAAGAAGATCTAGTCCATTGAAGCATTAGGGGAGTCATTCCACAGGAATGATCTAAGTAACAGCTCCATAGAACAGTTAGCCATGTACTCAGTGGGTATTGAAAAGCCTGATTTCCACACAGGTAAAAGGATCCAACAGCTAATAAGAGATGCATTCAACCTGATCACAACTGGAGGCTCAGCTTCTTTGAGTTTGTCATTACTGTCACTATTACATCCCAAGAATATCTGGAGCCTCCTCTTCTAGTACCAGGACAGTTCCCTTTATTTATATAGTGTCTATATTTTCTTTCTTTTTTTTTTTTTTAAGGAAGATTAGCCCTGAGCTAACATCTGCCAATCCTCCTCTTTTTTTTGGTTGAGGAAGACTGGCCCTGAGCTAACATCTGTGCCCATCTTCCTCTACTTTACATGTAGGACGCCTACCACAGCGTGGCTTGCCAAGCGGTGCCATGTCCGCACCCGGGATCCGAACTGGCGAACCCCGAGCCACGGAAGCGGAACGTGCATCCTTAACTGCTGAGCCACCAGGCCGCCCCATATATTGTCTATATTTTCTAAAAAAGAAGATCATCAAGGGTAAGGTTAATGTAACACATCTTTATACCGTTCTTTAAATTGGCTGCACTAGCAATAGCTCGGGAGAGCCGAGTTACAGTTATGGTAATAATCGTTCCTAGACTCATGCACATTATTATTGTAGTAAGAGAACTATGAAAAACTAAGTAAAAAATGTATAACCTTAAACAAGTAAAGGGAAAAACTATGACAAAATGTGTTATCAGGTGGAGTTAGCAGCAGAGATACAAACGATCTTTGGTACCAGCCCCAACCTCTGCAATTTATGCCACACCCAGCAAGAAAGGGGCAACAATTTGGAATGCTCAAGTTGTCAGGTTCCCAAGGGCAATACCTGAGACTACCACCCCCCTGAGCTGTATCCTCAGCAGCCATGAAGTGTATAAACCCTAAACAGTCACCCTTGTCTCAGGGGTGAATAGAAGAAAGCACATTGAAAAGATTCAGCCCTCCTGCTGGAGAGCCTACAGCTTTCTTCAAAGGCAGTTGGGTTTGGCTCTAGAAATAGCAAAAATTATCATGAATGAATGGAATGGGTCATTAAGGATTTCAAATACATCCCAACGAATGGACCGTGGAAGCATGTGGTCCTGCCTCAGAAACATCACCCCTTATACAGTCATATCTGCATGGTTACTACCCCTCCTCTCTACTCATCCCCACCCATGACAGCGTTTAACTAGGAGTGAAAAAAAAAAACACTTCTGCAAGTATGCTTTCAAATCATTCCTCCTTAAACCGTCAACTTTTTTTAGCCTAACAGTGGAGTGTTCGCAGCCTGTGCTTCTGGTTGACCTGTGTCTATCTAATTGGACCAGAGAGGATGGGAAAGATCTTTAGGTCACAAGTGAAAGAATTTGATGAGATGCTCCCTGGGGCACATGGATTAATACTTTGAAATACTTTCCCATCACATGTAAGCTGCCACTAAGAAGGAAGCCACTGGCTTCACTTTCCGTTTCCTGATGTCATACTCAATGACCTCTGTTTTAGGGAAAGTGACAAAGGGCCAGAAGAGTGCATTCTCACCAAAGCAGCTTACGAGACAGTTATTGGGATAGCTCACCATAAATGTGAGGGGGAAATGGCACCTGGGAGCAGGGCCAGGAGCTACAGACAAGGGGTTGGGTCTTGCCACAGGATTAGATAAAATGGTTAAGGTTATTGAATGAGGACCTGACATTTGGAGATTCATCAGTTAGAATCCTTTTTTCAGTTTCCAAAGCACAGCCAAAGATGCGGACAGAGCTGTCAAGGCAATGCTTTGCAATACTCTTCTGACCTCTGTGGAGCTGAGGTAAAGGGCTCTACTCCATGAGACTGGGTTCTTCGTATACTTAGCAAAGGCCACCAACACTAAGCTGAAGCAAGGTGACAAGGCAAGGCCCACCAAAGTGGCAAACTGGGGTAGAGTCTGCTTCCCCACAATTCCCAGAATGAGACTATTCAGTCAGACTCTAAGGATGGTAAAAAGGGACACACACACTCACATTAAGGGATGAAAAGTAGGGAGGAAATGTGTGAATAGAATAGGAGACCTTTGAAACAGGAAACTGTGTCTATGTGGGAACTCACAACTTCTATGTACAAAGAGCATCCTTCAGCAGACAGTAATCCAGTGCACTGGACCCAGTACAGTCCCAGGGCAAAGCTGGACCACTAAGCTTGAGATAACACCGCCAAGCATGAGTTGGACTGCCTTTTAAAAATGAGAGAAAGGATTCAGGAGGAGACCTTTCTGCCAAATTTCAGGGTTGGCTCTAGGCCCTTGAACAAGCTACATTAAATAGAAAAACTAAACTCTCCTTCTCTGCCACACTGTGACCTGGGTACGGTGTGGAACATATTGCTTTAGCATGAAGTGAAGGGCTCCGTGTACGATTCCAGCTGCGCTTGACCAGCGAACAGCAAATCTGCCTTTTGCACAGCACATTACTCCTCCCTTCCCTGACATAGGGGTGGTGCACAGCCTTTACAGACAAGAAGCTAATAGCCACAGCAAGCAAAAACAAGGGCACATTTTTACCCCTTACAGACTGTGTGTGAACAAGGCTTCTCTCCTCTCGGGTATACTACAAGGTACTTTTTTTCTCTTTCTGTAGACAACAACGAAAGAGAGAGAAAGCAAGCAGTTTGCTCATAGAACTCAATTATTTTTTTAATTCTGCAAACAACGAGCACCTACTTTTTGCCAAGCGTTTTAGGAAGCACGTTTTAAAATGGCATCAATCTGAAAATTAGATGATACTTCCAAGCAAAGCCCTCCAGAACTTTGTTGTTTTAGAATTGAAAGTACTAGAGAACGTTAGGAACAGATGGTCTCAAAAGGACATCCAAAACAGGGTGCTCCCAAGAACGACAATGTGATTGCTCTTACTGTCTCTTGCCTAAAACATCACAGAAAATTCCAAATTGGTGTCCCCCCTCCTATCCATTGTCTCATCTCAAATCCATTTTCCCCATGCTATCAGAGCCATCTTTCTAAAAAATTAATCATTTTACTTCCTTCTCTTTTCTTCCTTTAATAATCCAACATCCCATCCAAACTTCTTATCATAGTTCCCCAAGCCTTTTATCCTCTGGCTCTGACCCCTCTTTGGATCTCATCCTCTCCTGGCAGCGCCTAGAATATCTCCCCAAGCTACACCAGAAGAAGTTTGGAAAATCCTATTAATTTTGTTATGACTTCACATTGTCTGTGGGAGCTGGGACAATAATATGGTAGCTCTTTCCCAGAACCGGTCCAGTCAGAACCTCAAAAGAACCACTGGTTGGGCCTCTGATCCAAAATATAGCCCTTAAATTAAGAAGCATCCTCATTGCTATGAGCAGAGGGATTTTTTAGGAAAGCTACTTAGAATATTATTTGTGCCGCAATGAAGGAGATTCAGGCCAGGATTTTAATGAACAACATAAAATCTGCCAAGAATAAGCAGTGACCACAAACCCCAGCCTACAACTTCTCTGGGTTATGATAATGCAATAGTTTAAAATGGCATCTGGGGTCTTGCGCTGCCACTGCTCTCTGAGTGGTTCCCTTATTCTCTGGGATGGCCATAAATAAATTTGCAAAGTGGACAGTCCAGCTTGGGCTCAGAAAAGGATAAGGAAAGGATGCTACTTTCCTTTCTGGCATGTCCACCACCTGGTCTGGACCCCTCGTGCTGCTCTGGGCCAGAGTAGCCACACTGCACACGGGGCATCATGGTCCACCTTCTCTCTTTATCTCCTCCCTCCCTCCCTGCCCAATGTGATTCACATTCTCTCAATGCCCTACTTCCCACTAGGAGATCATTGGATTTGGGTCCCAAGTGTTCCCCATAAGAGGATTATACATCCACACCCTGTGCCACGTCACTCTGTAGTGCCCTCCCATAGTGGGGAAAATAGACTTTCCTGCCCTTTTCATGTTCTTTTTGCTTTGGCCACTGAATGTTAGTGGACGTGAATGAGCAGAGACCTTAAACATGCTCAGTAGCTTGGCTTGTGCCTTTGTGCGCCTGTGGTTTGTCATGAGAGAAACAGCACCCCCGGGTAGCCTCTGGTCCAAGGAGAAGGAGGAAATTTGGGTAGCAGACGTAAATGCAACTGATCCCAGCCAGACCTAGCAGAGCCACAGCCAACCTGCAGCCTCGTGAGCAAAAATATACAAATGATCCTCTTTGTACGACACTGAGGTTTTGAGATGGTTTGTTACTCAGAACTTTTGTGACGAGAACTGAATAAAACACTATCTAATAAAGCAATTTTCATCAAGGCAATAATGATCAACATCACCATCTGTCTATATGCCAGGTTTTCGTCTGTGATGGGGATCAGAAGAAGAACCTAACTCAAATGGTCACAGCAAGAGATAAATGAGACAGTAATTTTGGAGCCCTCAGGAAGGGCTGGCCCACAGAGCAACACAATATAGTAACTCTGAGGTTATTTGGTTAATCTGTTGCCTGTTCATTTATATTTTCAGATGCTTCCCTCAAATGGGATGGTTGAACTAAGTGCAGCGTCTAGTTGAGGCCTTCTGGGTACTGTCTGCCCACTGACGAGCCGCAAAGCCTGTTTGGGAAGGCCCAGAGGGTAGAAAAACGTAGGGATGGAGAGCTGAGAAAAGGGAGAAAAAACACAAGAGCATTTACTTAGGGAATGTGGGAGGCAGACTATACTTTGGAGAACATTCAGTCCAGTCTCCAAAAAGATAAGTAGCTTGATCAAAATGCTGTCATTAGTCAGGCTCCTTTTTAACCCTCCCCCGACTGACAGCCAAGAGAAACCTTAACAAGCTCCTCCCGGCTTTAAGCATTTGCTCCCACAAAGCTTCTGCTCTGACTCACAGCTATGCAGTTGACCTCTGAAGGAAGCGTTGCTTCCTTCTAGGAACACAGAGGGACTCGGTCAGAATTATCACGGATTCTTCCAGGTCCCTTCCTAAAGGAAGCTATTTCTTTCACTAAATTCTGACTAAATATGACTGTCAAAGCCAGAAGGCTTCCCGTGGGAACACTGCTCTTTTTTTTTCTAAACACATTAAGTGATTCGAACAAAACCGCTTCATGCTCAGTTGCACAGTTGTTTTACCTACAGTGTTTTAAAATAAGACAGCACTTTAACCCAGAGAAATGAATTTCAAATGGTGAACTTGGCAGCGCTGTGGCAAGTGAACAGTGGAGAGAGATTTGAGGGGGAGAGGAAGTTCTATGAGACCCTGCAGATCAGAGCAAATAGCCATCCCCTTATTTCACCTGCTGACCAAGCCAAGCACGGTGGCTGAATCAGCACAAAAGTGCAGAAGGATTTCAGTCGATTTCTGAAGACCCTGAAAAGTACGCTGTAATTCTTTCTTTTGGAAAAAGTAATAGGTCGAACACACGTAGTTTTCATCACCCTTGGGCATCAAGGTTCTGAGTCCTGCCTACATGTACCTCTATTCCGAAGGGATCTCATATTTTCTATAAGGAAATGGAAGGATATTTACGGGCACTGACCATGTACTCTACAAGGGGACTTACATTGCCAAGCAGGTGCAAGACCAGCTTCATGGGAATGTGACAGGGCAAGCACATAGAGCCCTGCACTTGTTTAAACGTTCCGCTGTTGCCATCTCGAGATTGTTGATAATGTTATCTTTGCGCACGTGTTTGCAAGCGAAGTTCAGTGGGACAACGGAACATGCACATGAGCAGAGTAGATACGCACATGTGTCAGCTGTAACTTGCGGCTCCGTGTGCATACATCCCTCATGGCTTCCATAACACACTTATTTCACATTGAGTCTCACTAAAATCCAACATATAGTGGGTCCACCAGAATTCTGTGCTCATCTTCCATACAACACATCTATAACCCAGTAAGCGGAGTCACTGACAGATTAGAGAGTCTACACTTTACCCTTTTGAACCAGGATTTGCTTGGAACACGAAAAAAAGGTACTGGTGTTCTAAGAAATGCAAATGATCAAAGAACCCTACCATAACCTTTTTTAATCATGTTACTTTCCAGAACCATTAATGCCGAATATGATGACATAGAAAAAAAGCGAAAGATAAGGTAAACCACAGTTGGGTTCATCTCAGTCTTTCTTTCCTCATCAGTAAGTTGAAGGTAGAGAGTGTTAGTAGAATGTACATGTATAAATATGTGAAATAAAAAGTTAGTTTTGTACTAAAAATAGAACTACCATATGACCCAGCTATCCCTATACTGGGTATCTACCCAAACAACTTGAAATCAACAAAGCAACATATGTACCCCTATGTTTGTTGCAGCACTATTCACAATAGCCAAGACATGGAAACTATCCGAATGCCCATCAGCTGATGACTGGATAAAGAAAATGTGGTATATATATATACACACAACGGAATACTACTCAGCCAGAAAAAAAGACAAATTCATCCCATTTGCAACAACATGGAAGGACCTGGAGGGAATTATGCTAAGCAAAATAAGCCAGACTGAGAAAGACAGACACCAGATGACTCCACTCATATGTGGAATATGAACAAACACATGGATAAAGAAAACAGTTCAGTGCTTACCAGGGGAAGGGTGGTGGGCAGTGGGCAGGGGGTGAAGGGGAGCACTTATGTGGTGACAGTCAAGAAATAATGTACAACTGAAATCTCATATTAATGTAAACTATTATGAACTCAATAAAAAATAAATTAATTAAAATAAATAAATTTTTAAAATCTTTATGGTTAAAAAAAAAGGTTAGTTTTGTGTAGTTTTTCCCCCACTGCTCTGGTAAGATGAAACACATATGCACAGATGAGCTATGAAATGTTGATGATTCCCCATACAAGTTAAATGCCCTTATATTAGCATTTGCAATTATAAATTGTAAATATACATTGGCATTATACAATAAAAAGATGAATGGTAAAATTCATGCTAATAATTTAAATTTTAATTTTTATGTACTTACAATGATTACCCCATTATGTTTTATAAGTAATAAAATGTTTATAAAGGGGGGCCAGCCCCACGGCTGAGTGGTTCAATTCATGCTCTCCACTTCAGTGGCCCAGGGTTTCACCAGTTCAGATCCCGGGCGCGGACATGGCATTGCTCATCAAGCCATGCTGAGGCAGCGTCCCACAAGCCACAACTAGGAGGACCCACGACTAAAATGTACAGCTATGTACTGGGGGGATTTGGTCAGAAAAAGCAAAAAAAAAAAAAAAAAATTGGGAATAGCAACAGTTGTTAGCTCAGGCGCCAATCTTAAAAAAAAAAAAATATATATATATATTTATAAAGGAAAAAAGCTTTATACATCACTACTTTTAACACCACTTTTTTCCTGCTTTTTGAACAAGGAGCCTGGTATTTTCCTTTTGCTCTAGGACCCGCAAATTATGTAGCTGGCCTTGGGTAGGTACTGTTATCACTCATCTATAGATGGGAAAGCTGAGATTCAGTAAGATTAAGCAGCTTTCGCAAGATCACAGAAGTGGCAAGTGGCAGACATCGGATTCAAACATATGGCTGACTCCCAAGATATTGCTCCTCTCTCATTCCACGATGCATCCATCTGCAGCTGAGGAAGGGCCCAAGAGAAACTACAGTCTTGGGGCTGAATCTCTTCTTCAACTCCTGCCCAGGCAGACTTGTTAGGAGCAAAGACGTGGGTCAAGAACCACCCCACACAGCACAAAGCAGCTGTAAAGTTAAGAAGGCTGCTTTAGGAAACTTCTTCTAGCTTTCTTTTCACTCTCCTTTGGTCTGGTTTCTCAGCTTAGCGAGTCCACAGACTTCAGATCATCAATTCAAATATAAGTTCATCAGGCTCAGCTGACAAATAAGAACCTTCCATTTTCTCTCAAACTTTTCTAAATCCCACATGTTTCTAAATCCCATGTACGGAGTCACATGAAACTATTTCATTTAATTTTTTGTACTATGTCATAATGACCAACTAGATGGTCCAAGGAATCTTGTTAATGGATTGTAATCCAAACGTTTGTAATGACTTTTGCCCAGTTCATCTTTTTGCCTGATATTTCATGAGCATCCTGTTGTCCATGAGACCTGGGGCCTCTAACAACTTGTCTTCCGGCTTCAGTGGTCATTCTCCTAGCTTCACAGCAACAGCGGCTAAGGCCTCTCTCGCGCGTTTCCCGGTAGCGTGTAGGCAGTGTGAGTCAGCGAGAGCACAGACGAAGGGCTAAGGGGTCATAATTCTTTTGCTAGCTGTAAACAGTCAGTGAGAGAGTCATCTTTTTACCACACCTGCAGGAGGAAACGTGTTTCTAAAGCTAGAATTGACAAATTAGGGTAAAGAGCTTTCCTTTTATCTTCTTGAAATAGAAGTCACCATTCATATATCTGAAGTATTTTGTTCTCATATATCTATATATGTATGTATGCACATATACATATTCACTTTTCCCCCCTAGAATTGTGGAGTTGTTGCCACAGCTAGAAATGTGAGATATTTGTGTCAAAAATTTTATCAGAGCAACTCTTCCTTTGAGATGTTCAGGGAATTGAATATATTTTACAGATATTTCCAGACACGGGACACAAATACTGCTGTCAAGAACATTTCCTCTAAGAATGATGCAGCAAAGATGGTACTGTCAGAGAAACAACAGGTTCTTCAGGGATAATAATTCCTACAGTACATTCCTGAGAGTGTGGGAATAGCACTACAGAAATATTCTTATCTGAACAAGCTGAGAAGACAGGCCTAAACATAAACTGCATTTTTTTGGTTTAAAAATTATACTCCGTGAAATCCTGAAAAATCTTCCTTTTGGTCTTTCGAAGCCATGGAGTCTCACTGCCAGGCAAAGGATAAAATGAAAAGTGGAAGATGCAAAGACACATGGCCAGGGACTTCCAGACCAAACCTAAACATAGCATATCGTCACAAAATATTTTTAAATAAGAGAGAAATTACGATTTTCCTTGTGCCAAAAACTGCTCATCTGGTCTCCACAGCTCAAGGGCCAGAAAACAATTCCCAAGGGGAAAAAAAAATAGTGAGCCTACTATGTAAGAAGAAACTAAAAGCAAATGGTATTCTTATTTAGAAGATGGAGCCTGAGAAATGACATGATTCTAATTTAAAGAAGTGTAACCTACATAAATATAATGTAATAAGCATGGTATTTGTGATCTTGTGATATCAATATTATGACAGCCAGCCTCCCAAGGTTGCCCCCCAAATCACTGCCTCCTGGCATTCCTCATGCCCATGCCCGGGGCAGTCTTCTCCCACTCCCGCAGAAATAAAACACTGCTGCTGCTGCCCTGTTCTATCTTGGATGACTGGCCATGCAGGATGCTGGTTGCCATGTCATGAAGACACTCAAGAAGCCTGTTGAGAGGCCCGAGTGAGGAGGAACTAAGGCCTACCTCCGTCAGCTAGGACCAACACACCAGCCGCGTGAGCAAACCACTTTGGATGCAAATCCTCCAGCCCCCATCGGTCTTTATATCACCGCAGCCCTGGCTTACATCTTGATTGCAACCCCATGAGAGACCTCAAGCTAGAATCATCCAGCTAAACTGCTGAATTTCTGACCCACAGAAACTGGAAGACAATAAATGTTTATACTTTAAAGAACCAAAGTTTTGGAGTCATTTGTTATGCAGCCATAGATAACTACTACACTGGTCTTCTCAAGCTGATACAAGACATCTACATCTTGGTGAGATCAGAAGAAATCTATCCTTTGCTTAAAAGTTAAACTCAATTTTATCAGGTTACCCAGAAGTGATGAGTCCCTAGGAGATCGATCATGCCCACTAGATAGCAAACTCACAGCAGCTTTACTCTTCACCCTAAATGCCAATTTAATCATTTACAACGGGAAGTGGACCAGCCATTGCTCAGAAGTTTAGGCAGATTCAAGAGGCCAGATTACATACCAATGGTTGTTTTATGAAGGTAGAATTAGGAAAGGGATCATTGGGTATTCTCACAGAATATGTCCACAAACTATGGGAGTTTAATTTTAAAATCCTTTCTCCTTTCTAGAATATTTCTTTCAAAGAACTAGTCACTAGAACCAGAGCAGCCTTTAAACCTGCAATAATAGGTTCCAGGGATCTTTAAAGTAATCAATAATGGAACTATACCAGTCATTAAGAGACTCTAAGAAACACTGGAGTACATTCCTAAGTTTTCAGGGAGAGCATTTATATTCTCTTATAAAACGTCTCTTCATGTCACGACATAAGCATCCTGCTGATCTGCCCCAGCCACCCCAGCATGCTTCTGGGCTGAAGGCTGCTGGAACCTGTCTGCAAACAATGCCCCACATTCCCTACCCCTCTGAATGCGTCTCCCCAACAGAAACGTAAAACCAGGCTCAGATAGACGCACCAGGAAAGTTTCTCCACCTTGCTGCCCATTTACTTCCTCCTCTGCCTCTCCCGACCAAATTTCTATCTGAGAGAGCTAATTGCTTTAATGTCTGATACTCTCTTTACTGTATTATCCTTCCCAGTGGGTTTCCATTTTTACCAAGTAAAATGCCTATCTAGACACATTCATTTCAGGCTTCAGGGCCTCTGATAAGGTCAGGATTTTTAAACTCCAGGATGTATAAGAATCACTAAGAGCTTATTTAAAATACTATTCCCTGGTCTCGCTCCTACAGATTTTTAATGCATAAATCTAAGGCAGGGCCCAGAAACTTGAATTTATAACAACCAACCTCCCCTGACCCACCCCCTCCCCCCATGATGATCATGGAAGCAACCTGAAGACCACTCTTTGAGGAAGTGTTGTAAAGGGAGAGATTTGGTGACTAAGGAAGTCCAGGTTATCAGAATCCACTGGCAACTACAGCTCCCTCTGTCTTCAACCAGCATCAGTGCCTCCGTCAAGTACAGTTATTTCATTTCCGAACCAGTTGGAATTACCCTGTTGCTCACCCTACAGATCCAGACCCACAAGCGTCCACTTTCAACAGGCATACCAATTGCACCTTGGTTCAGACGGGCTCCCTGTCAAAGTCGGGTTGTTGTTCTCAAGCTCTGAGAGCTATTCTAGTGACATAATTGATTCACATGCCGTGATCCTGGCTTGAGGCTCTTTCCTATTCTGTCCGTTCAGCACTTGCCTGACCTCCAAGACTTTCAAGCTCCATAAGCCGTCCATCTCTGATGACCACAGACCCCATTCTGCGGGCCCGGGGCCTCGACACCGACCCCGCTGAGCCTGTCTTTCCAGGGGTGTTTGACAGACCACTCGCATCTTTTAAAATCTGGGTACTTGAGGATGGAATCCAAAAACACACATTTAATAAGCTCCCCAGTTGTAATCGGTGTAAGAATCATCGGTATTAAGCAATTTCTCAAAATTGCCTAATGATAAAAAGCTTCACTGGGTGAAAAATACAGTTTCCTAGACCTCGCCGTCCGGTGATTCTGATTGGGGAGGGGGTGGGCTTTATCTTTGACAAGTGTTCCTGGTCATTCTAATAATCGGGCAATTTTTGGAAACCCTGACCTAACGTAGTGATTTAAGACTTTAACGCTTTGTGAGCATCTTTGTGAGTTCAGTTTTATGGCAGGTAGAACATTAAAGCTGGAAGCATGAAGCCGGCTGGCGTGAGAGGAGTAATCCTCAGCAGACAGCACGGAGCTGAACCAGGAGTCTGCACTCAGACTTCATCTCTCACGTGCAAATATTTTAAGTGGTAATGAAGGGATTTTTAAATAATACTTGAGTTCTAAAAAACACATGTTGCAAGAGTGAGATTTTTCAGTTCCCTTTTAAAAGATGAATTACTTCAATTCTTTAAATCATATTTCAAATTTAGCCTTGCAAATAAGGCATTTAAATGGAAAAAAATTTTGGCAGATATACTATATTATATATATAATATTGTATATTTATATATTTTATTAATATATTATATAAATGACATATAACAGATTACTTAAACTACTCATCTTTGAAACACTGTTCCAGATACCTAACTATTCTAGATACGTAACTACTACTGGAGTTTGTAGGGGTTTTTTTCATTCAATAAAAGTTTATTGATTCCTGTTCACCAGGCACTGTTCTAGGAGGTGAGAATATAGCCTTCTTCAACACAAAACCCCTGCCTTCGTGGAGCTTACAATTGTCATATTGTCATGGAGACAATAAACAATGGAATGTCAGGTGGTGATAAATAGTAGGAAGAAATCCAGAATAAGGAGATAAGAAGTGAAGGAGGCGTGGAAGTGGCAAATTTGATAAGGAGGTCAGGAATTGTTTCTCTAAGAAGTAAATGAAATAGGGAACCTGATATATCTGGGGGAAGAACATTGCAGATAGAGAGAACTTCAGAGAACTTCAGTATGTACAAGAACCATTAAGAGGGCAGTAAGGAAGACCATATGACCAAGAAGTCTCGATTTGCCATCCAGAGTCCATCAAACCACACTGCTTCTATGTCATCAGGGGTGTCCCAAGGGCCTTTAAGCCACATACAGTGTCTAGGTTTGAGGGTGACTGTAAAAGCCCAGAAGTCGCTGTGCTGCCTGCGTCGGAACAGAACTTGTGTCCCCCACATCCACAACGTTGACCCAGAACCTCAGCACAGCGTGAAAGAAACAGCTCTGACCTGGGGACCAGGAGACCTGGAGTTAATTTTTAAATATTCCAGGTTCAATGTTGGTGGCCCAGGTCTCTGTCATCATTCCAACAGATCTCTCCGAAATCTCAGAAACCTTTGGAACTTGTTTTTGGTTGTACAGACCATTGATTCCCTAAAATAAACAGCAAGAATGGGAAGAGACGTTCAAATTTTGTATTAATTAGACAAGTTGTCTGATGTACCTCCTCTTATAAACTTAAACAGTTTACATTATTGTGTTACATCACAATAATAGAATTACAAAAAGTTCTAATTTCTTAGGTGGCAGTCATTCTAGCACAAAATGTGTAAAATACTGAGGAATATTGTCTAGAAATTGGAGATGGAAAATGCTACAGGGTCTCCGGTTTGTACACACAACCATGTAGAACTCCTCTCTTTGGCAGTGTCATTTTGGGGGAGTGACAGAACCAGTGATTCATCGAGGAACCAGTAACTTTTTTAGTCTTCATGTGAGGCAGCAAGGAGTAATGAAAAAAGCACATGGATTTGGAAGACATCAGACCTGAGTCGAAATCCTGGCTGTCATTTATCGGCTGTGTGTCTCTAAGCAAATGACACCATATTTCTGCATCTCAGTTGCCTCAACCATAAAAGAAAGATAACAGTTGTTGCCTATCTCTACAGCGAAAAGTTAGTTTGAAATAATGTTTTAAAAATGAGATAAATTATTTATGAAAATGCTACATGAACTACAGATGGCTATACAAACGATGTAGTATTTTCCAACTCTGCATTATTGAATAGCATAAATAATTTTCCTTATCACAAAAAGCTTTTTACTCTACAAAATATCTTTTCCCACCTTCTTCCCCTCTTACATTCTCTTGCACCAATCAAAGCTTCTTTACCAATGTGCCTGCCCAAAGTTCAGAGCTCTTTGGGCCCATCTTGCCTTGGACACCCCGATGCTAATGCAGCTATCGGTGGAGGCACTGGCCAGGACGGGAATGCACAAGCCCCGAAACAGTCTCCATCCCCAGCCTGGGACCAGCCTTGAGTGGAGAGTGCTGCTGCCACCTCCTCTGCTCATGGCTGTACGGGCTTCCTACTGCTCCTATAACAAGCTACCACAAACTAAGTGGCTTAGAACAACACAGATATATTCTCTTACAGTTCTGGAGGTCAGAAGTCCTAAGTGGGTCTTACTGAGTGTGGTAAGTAGTCGAGGTGTTCACAGGGCTGTATTACTTCTGGAAGCTCTAGGGGACAATCATCTGTTTCCTTACCTTTTACAGCCGCCTGCATTTCTTGGCTCATGACCCTTCCTATATCTTCAAAGCCAGCAGCGTTGCATCCTCCAACCTCCATCCCGAGGCCATTATTCTGCCAACCACACTTGCTCTACCTAGTCTGTTTTTTGAGGCTATCTCCTCAAGTTCAGCTGAAAAGTATGAGCCTGTCTGCCTAGATCCCCACTACACTGCTCCCTATGAAAATGGATGCAGGAGCTGGCCCTGTGGTATAAGTGGTTAAGTTCACACACTCCACTTTGGCGGTCCAGGGTTTGCAGGTTTGGATCCCAGGGGCAGACCTACATACGACTCATCGAGCCACACTGTGGCAGCATCCCACATACAAAATAGAGGAAGACTGGCACAGATGTTAGCTCAGGGACAATCTTCCTCACCAAAGATAAAAATTAAAAAAAGGATACAGACACTTTCCTTTGTAAAGGTTTGTATTGCTAATCACTAAGGAGGAGTTAATAGGGGCAATAAAAGTATTAAATGAGGGGCATGATAAAGGTCCAGGAAACCTTACAAAGTCAGAGATAGACCACAGAGGATGAGAGCCCATATTTTAGCATCCACAGGACCTGAGTCAGAGACCTGGTAACAGGCTCTGAATTAACAATGTCTCAATTTATTTATGACGGTTATTACCAAAGTCAGATTGAGGATCTGTTTCCGTTCAAATCAGCCTCCTCTGGAATGAGAGAATTGGACAGTTTTATCTCCTCGATTGAAAAGACCCAGCAAGAATGTGTGACAAGAGACTACAATGCCCTGGCTGGGGCATGGCCTCTGGAACCAGGCTGCCTGGCCAACTTTTTAAACTCTCGCTAAAGCACTTAGAACAGTGCCCGGAACACACAGCAAGCTATGAAATGGTTGGCTTTGCTGTGACGATCGATGGGGGTTTCCACATAGTCGTGCAAGAGACAGTCTGAGAGACAGCCAGGCCTGACTCTATTAACATACAAACAGAGTAGAGACGATTACAGTGTGGGTGATCATGAAAGTATCGGCTAAATTTGAGCACTTACTAAGTGTCAGGCACCTTGCTGGGCAATTGACATGATCTCATTTAATCCTCACAACAACCTCATAAAGCAGGTCTATTACAGCTGCGACCTACCTGTGAGGTTTTTGGAATCCTCTTCTTTGCCCAGATAGTGCTGTTTCTCACCTCCCTGGCTTGCTCACCCCCTCCCTCCTCTGCTCACCCTTGCCACTCGAACCCACACAGATCCTTACGGCTCACCCACGTCTCCCCATGCCCCGCCACAATGGGTTAGGGGTGCTTCCCGTTTTCCCAGAAAATACTGTTCACATCACTATCATCACACTTACAAAATTCCCTTTTACGCGCCTCTCTCCTCACTACACTGTGAGCTCTCGGGACCCAGGGCCACCTCTTCTCAACAGTTATAATCCAGCCTCGTACACAGTAACTGGCACATAATAAGAGATCAAGAAAGGAAGGAAATACCAAAAAATTAGACAAAAGAAATCATCAGAGAAGCAGACAAAACATACGAAGATTCATTATATGGGGATCTCCATATCACAAATTGGAACTAACTTAAATGTCCAGCTACAGGGATAGGTTAAATGTATTCTGTTTCCTTCATAATTTCCATGTTTCCCAAGATATTTAAAGTCACAAAAGAGTGATACATGAAACAAGCAGGACACAAGATTGTGTAAATAATATTACTGCAATTATGTTTTAAAAAGAACCATATGAGTAGAAAATATACTATAAGCAAAAATTCTAAAATATCAAGAGTAGTTGCAGGTGAATAACTAAATTGTGGATAACTTTTATTCTCATCTAAAACTTTTTTATTTTTTGAATTTTCTATAAAAAAGATTATTTTTATAAATATTTTTATACAATATGTATTCATTTTAGAAAAATTAAGAAACTCAGATAAAGAAAAATTAAAAATGTAAGTTACATGCAATCCCACGATACATAGATACATAGACAGAAACATAGATACATAGAGAGATGCATATAATGTTTTACTAAATGGGCTGAACCTGGTAGGGTACAATCAGGAAACGTCTTTATTTTTTATGCCACCTCCTTGCAACTGGCTGCGTCGGCTCTCCCTTCCCCTCCCCTGGCCTCCTGGATGGATCCCACTGCTTTGCCAGTCGCTTTCAGCTCTAAGAACAGTTTATCCTCTCCCCCATTTCAGAACTGATCCAAGGATTAGAGGCCTACTGGGGCGGGGAGTCAGACGGGCCGTTTTGTTCTTTTATGTTCCTTCCTCTCCCTCCTCCCTCCTCCCTCCTCCCTCCTCCTTCTGGCTCTGAGTGGGAGGTTGGGTCCGACTAGCAAGAGGGATGAAAAGAAAAGGCTTTTTCTTACTTAGCCAATGCCCTTGTATCAATTACCTGCTGTCATGGGAGGCAATCAAATTCTAGTTCTCTCTCATGGGGTGAAGAGCATTATTTTCATCCTTCTTTAGAGACACCTGCCCACTTCCATGGATACCTCCACCTGCACCATCCCCTGGCACCGAGGGTGCTCTCTAGGGTACTAACCCTGCCCCCAGTATCTGCCCTCTGCTGGTTTGCCCACAGTCTCTTTCTACTGGAGCCCCTCCCCAGAGCAAGCAGCCCTCAGGGAGTGAGACACTTGCAGGACCATTAACACATTCCTCAGGGTCTGCTTGGTTCAGGGGACTCATAAATCTTTGTTCCCACACGTCCCCACCACTGCCCACTCTCAGGTGGCCTCCCAAAGTAGGAAATGTCCAACTGAGAAGCAGTCACCAGTTTCCATCTCCCTTACATTTGGTCCCAAAGTCCTGGGCACATGTAATTCCCTCACGAAATCTCTCCCGCTCCACATCTAGGCATCTGTGCTGCTCAGCATGATGAGGGTCTGCGCATTTGTGCTCTTCAGCAGACATCCAGCAGAGGAGCAAAATGCCAGGCTCCCCTTATTATAAGTACCCCTCCAACCTCATTGAGGGGACCTCCTGTGGCTCCCTCCATTTGACTTGTGGTGAAAAATCAAAGACCCATGTGTTGTAAGCTCCTTTCAAAGAATCCCCCTAATAAATGTCCAGGCTTTATTTAAATAGCCTGCTGATGATGATGCATACTGGGCTGGGCTGGTCCAATGCCTCACAGCAAGTCCTCTGGGGCATCACATAGCACCTCTTAGGAAAATGTGGGGCTACTTACTGTCCCTTGTCCTCAGCTTTGAGCACTTAGCCAGAATTCCATGACAACAGAAAAAGTCTTAGTTAATTAACAAGAAAAGTCTCATTTCAGTACATATACTATTTAAAAAATGGAATTATATGTATACGTTAACAAGCATTATGTCTGAAAATGTATTACTGGCCTATTACGTCCTTGGTATTAAGAGAAATAAAAAAGATGAAATTGCTAAAACCCCTGTCCTTTAAAAAGCCTGCAATCCAGCAGGGAAGATAAGACATATAAACAAATAACTGTAATAAAAAGCACTACAAACGCCATAAAAGTGACAAAAACAAAGCATTACAGGTGATACAGAAACAGAAGATTGCTTCCAGTGTGCAGGACAGAGGAACGTCTGTTAGGAGAGGTTAAGTTTCACCCAGATTCTGAAGAATTGGGAAGATCTCAGTAAGTGTGACGAGGAGGCGGGAACACATATTCCAGAGACAGGAGACAGCGTGAGGAAAAGTGCAGAGAGTGAGAAGCATAGCATTTCCTTGGGGAATACTGAGTAGTCCAATTTTCTGGGAAATACAATGCTCTAGAGGAGAATCATGAAAACATCCTGGGGCTACGACACAAGGGCTGGCTAGAGAATTGGGACGGTTCCTTTGGCAGTGAGGAGGACCCGAAGAATTGTGAATACAAACAGACACCAAGTTGCACAGGGCTGCAAGAAGGACAGCAGCGAGGAAACAGATGCAATAATCCCCACCTGGACCAGAATGGCGGCGGGGGACTGCAAAGGCACGCAGAGGTGACAACCCATAACCTTTCCACTATTCAGCCCATCAATCACCATGAGAACAGCAGGAAAGCCTTGCTGGAGGGGCTTTGAGTTGACTGTCATTAGTGATGAAGGATTTGCACTGAGAATACAAATTCCCTCTTCCTATCCCCCTCAAGGCCAGGGTGATGCATTTTCAAGGAGGCTGTCTAGTGTCAAGTGTCTGGGCTGAAGTCATGGAGAGAAGCAAAGATAACCAGCTCGTAAGGAAATCAAGCTCACCAACAGAGAGAAAGGGTCAGAGGCACATGTCAGGAGGTTTGAGTGACAGGACAGAGGAAAGGGATGGGGAATTGACAAGCATCACCTTGGACCTGCCTCCACAATAAAATATCCCACAATAGCAAAACATGGAAACACCCAGGGTAAGTAATGAGCTATGCTAATTGAGAAATAACAACGAATGCTACCTATGGATTGTGAATATTTAGACTTTTGGTGCTAATCTGAAGTGCTATACAGAACTCAGTTTCTAAAATAGCTGCCCTAATAATGTGCCCATGACCAGGAAGTCGTAGCATTTTAGGCTGCCTTTATTGTTATGATCTTTAAAATGCCAAGTTTAGTGGACTAGTGTCACCCTAAACCTGATCCAGCACCTGCAGCAACCTTGACGTTTCACAAATTTCACTTTGATGCCAGATATAATTAGTGATCACATGTTTCCAGATTGGGCCAAAGGGGAGACAATGAAAGGAGAAGAAGCCATCATTGGCAAATGAAGGTCACCTTCATAGAAACAGGAGCACCAATTGTGCAAGTCTAGCAGAAAAATCCGTGAGCTTCTTTGGTGGTGTCGTACCGCCATCTACAGGCACAGCAACACGCCTTGACGCACGGCACGGTTAACACTTAAAACAACATCTAAAACAAATAAGTAGGATTAAGGTAAAACAGAAAACATGTGAAATCCTAGGATAACCTTCTCAAAGAACTCCTGCCTCATCAGGAAATAGAAATGGCTTCTGAATCAAAAATAAAGGTAAGGGTGTCTTGAAGTAAAGGATATGCGTTTTCCCAGAAATCTGAAACGAGGGAGAGAGTGAATTCCTATGGAACTTGCAGCAGTGTAAAGATCAAGATATAAATGAGTGAAAAGAATCTGGGGGAGGGAACAATAAAATGAAAAGTTTGCTGGAACGGCAAGCACCATTAATGACCCGGATAGCAAAAGATGGTCCAGAATTGTGCAGAGGCAATGAAGTTTGCTCGATTTTCAATAGCAAGTAGCTAGATTGGTCATATTATGCATCATTTGTTTGTAAAATAATATTTGTAAAAATGATCTTTAATAGCATTTCACTGAACATAAAACAATCTTATAAACTATAACTAGGACTCCTGATCAGCCCAAAAAAGAATGTATTTAAATACCGGTATGTGTTGCCAGAAGTTGAAAGCCCCGACCTTACTTCTGGCCAGAAGCTTTGGGCTCCATTCAGCTGTAAGAGCTCCTGTGTCAGAACGGAGAGGAGGTTTGGGACAACAAAAAGGCAGAGAGTGTCACCTGGATGTCATTTGAGGTCGTTCTGATCTCTGAAATGTATCAAACTGTTTTAAATTCCTCTCCCACATCCAAAGGGAAGGCTACTGCCTCCCCAGGATTTCTGAGAATTCCTGGGGTTCATAATCTCGTAACTGCCCTGCACTTGATTTCCTTTTGAGCTCTAACTCAAATCTCATCTCTCCCCTCTCTCCCTGACTTGGAACCAGCCCTTTCCTTAATTTCTTCAAAACGCCACTACCACCAGGAAGAGTCACACTTCACTGAGAGTTTGGAGGACAAAGGACCACAGAGCTAATAATCTAACATTGATAGTAGACAACCAAGATCTTTAAAAGTCTAATATGGTAGAAAATTAGGCCACTCCCTTGGGGCAGAAGCAAATGCTGTCAGTTTGTTGCAGTTTTAAATAACAATTTTTTCTTCTGACTCATAAGAGTCAGTTAACAACTTCCTTCTTGGCCTGAGAGCCTATTAGCAACCACCTTCTCCCATGTCCTTCAATTCCTTCATATATCACATGGGAAAAACATTATCTTACACTTTTAGAGTGCCATATATTTTTTTAAGTGTTATCGTAGCCCAACGAAGTCATCAAAGAAACAGTTAATCAGAAACTCTCAAACTGTTAGGAAGCATGGGAAGGTGGAGTGGTTGTTGATCATGCAACATCAAACGAATCATGGAGTCAATTTCTTCTGGGCATTTTATGCATTTATACACTCCGTTCGACCTGGATGTTGCTGTCTTTCTGCTTGGTTAACCTCTCAGTCCCACCACATTGCAGAGGAGGAAGCACAAGGAATGTAAGAAAAAATTTTCCATGATAATAGATGTCATGTTTACGTAAATTAGTTATTCTAAGATTGAGAAAATAAAGTTGATTTTTTAATGTAACTGATATACAGAGAATTTAAAAAATTCTGTAAGCTCCTTCAGATA
Organism: Equus quagga; assembly: GCF_021613505.1. NCBI lineage: Eukaryota > Metazoa > Chordata > Mammalia > Perissodactyla > Equidae > Equus > Equus quagga. Next base: position 5,982,037 of record NC_060268.1, on the reverse strand, counting down.
CCACACATATGCTCAGATTTCCCACTCAGGCCCTGCATATCTGTGACAATCCTGAACACGAAGAGTTTTTAAAAAGGGGCAGAGGGTTAGAAGGATTCTGCTGTCTCTTACAGCTTCACCTTCAAAATGAGTTGCTCTTTTCTTGTTCTTCCTCCTCTTTCCTCCTCCTTTTTTTTTTTTTTTTTTTTTTTTTGGTAACTACCCTTACCACACTTACTACATTTCACCTAGTTTCAGCTTAGGGATTTGTAATGGACTAAATGTTTGTGTCCCCCCAAAATTCATGTGCTGACATCTTAACCCCTAGTGCGACGGTATTAGGAGGTGGTTAGGAGGATGGTATTGGGAGGGGATTAGATTATGCGGGTGGAGGCCTCATGAGTGGGATTAGTGCCCTTATAAAAGAGACCCCAGAGAGCTCCCTCACCCCTTCTGCATGTGAGGACACAGCAAAAAGACAGCCACCTATGAACCAAGAAGCAGGCCCTCACCAGAACTCGACCAATCTGGCACCCTGAACTCAGACCTGGAGGCTCCAGAATTGTGAGAAGTAGATTTCAGTTGTTTATAAGCCACCTCATCTATGGTACTTTGTTACAGCAGCCCCAACTTACTAAGATAGGTTTTATCTCGTGAAGTCTGTTCTTACCCGACAAAAATAATCTTTAGATGGGAGGCAGGACAAGGTTCAAGCAAGTTAGCATTCACCTTTAGATCATCAGACAAGGAATGACTCCCAGGAGATACTGGGTTTGCTGGTTTTCATGTCCTGTCCATCATCACCTTTGCTCACGGAGGCCACTCCTATATCTCATATTCTCATAAGCATGCTGACCCTGAGACAAAGTTTTAGTTGTGAAAAATGGCTCTGATTTTGTAACTGTCACACTGAACAAGAAGGACCTCGGGGTATAATCAGGAAGCAACTTTACTTCTGTCAATCACTAGTCCTTAAAAGATGATCTGGGGGATTTGCTGCAGCCCCAATCAAAATCCCAATGGCATTTTTCACAGAAATAGAAAAAAAAAAACCTAAAATTCATATGGAACCATGAAAGACCCTGAATAGCTAAAGCAATCTTGAGCAAGAAGAAGAAAGCTGGAGGCATCACACTTTCTAATTTCAAACTATCTTACAAAGCTATAGTAATCAAACCAGTATGGCACTGGCATAAAAACAAACATATAGAACAACCGGACAGAAGAGAAATCCCAGAAATAAAACTTCACATATACAGTCAACTAATGGTCAACAGATGCACCAAGAATATACAATGGAACAGTCTCTTCAATAAACGTTGCAGGAAATACTGGATGCTCACATGCAAAAGAATGAAATAGGACCCTTATCTTACACCAAACACAAAAACAAAATCAAAATGGGTTAAAGACTTAAATGGAAGACGTGAAACTGTAAAACTTCTAGAATAAAACATAGGGGGAAAGCTCCTTAACATTGGTCTTGGCAAAGATTTTTCAAGTATGATGCTGAAAGCACAGACAACAAAAGCTAAAATAAACAAGTGGGACTACAACAAACTGAAAAGTTTCTGCACAGCAAAGGAAACCACCAACAAAATGAAAAGGCAAAGTACAGAAGGGGAGGAAATATTTGCAAATCATATATCCTACAAGGGGTTAATATCCAATATATAAGAAATTCATACAACTCAATAGCAAAAAAAAAGCATAATTTAAAAATGGGCAAAGGACCTGAATAGACGTTTTTCCAAAAGGCATACAAATGGCCAACAGGCATGTGAAAAGATGCTCAACAACACTAACCATAAGGGAAATGAAAATCAAAACCACAGTGAGATATCACTTCATACCTGTTGAGCTGTTTATTAGCAAAAAGTCGAAAGGTAACAAGCGTTGGCAAGGATGTAGAGAAAAGGGAACCCTCATGCAATGTAAATTGGGACAGCCACTATGGAAAACAATATGAAAGTTCTTCAAAAAATTAAAACTAGAAGTGCCATAGGATCCAGCAATCTCACTTTGGGGCAAATATCCAAAAGAAATGAATTCAGAATCTCAAAGAGATACCTGCACTCCCATGTTCACTGCACCATCATTCACAAGAGCCGAGATATGGAAACAACCTAAATGTCTGTCAACAAAGGAATGGACATCATGGGGGCCAGCTGGTGTAGTGGTTAAGTTCACACACTCTGCTTCGGAGGCCCAGGGTTCACTGGTTCGGATCTCAGGTGTGGACCTAGCACTGCTCAACAAGCCACACTGTGGCGGCATCCCACATAAAATGGAGGAAGATTGGCAACAGACGTTAGCTCAGTGACAATCTTCCTCAAGCAAAAAGAGAAAGATTGGCAACAGACATTAGCTCAGGGCCAATCTTCCTCACACACACACACAAATATATATATATATGTAATATTTTCTCTATCCATTCATTTGTTGACAGACACTCAGGTTGTTTCCATATCTTGGCAATAGATAGATAGATAGACAGATAGACAGATATACATAGATATATCACATTTTCTTTATCCATTCATCACACACACACAATGGAATATTATTCAGCCTTAAAAAAAGAATAAAATCCTGCCATCGGTAGCAGCATGGATGAACCTGAAGGACATTATGTTAAGCAAAAAGAGCCAGGCACGGAAAGACAAACACTGTATGATCTCACCCATATGTGGAAGCTTAAAAAGTCAATCTCATAGAATTAGAATAGAATGGTGGTTACCAGCAACTGAAAGGTGAGAGGAAATGGGGAGCTGTTGGTCAAAGGGTATGAACTTCCGGTTATAAGTTCTGAGACCTAATGTGAGGCATGGAGACTGTAGCTAATAATAATGTACTGTATGCTTGAAATTTGCTAACAGAGTAGATCTTAAGTGTTCTCACCATACGCAAAACAATGGTAACTATGTGAGGTGATAGATGTGTTAATTAGCTTAATTGTAGTAATCATTTCACAATGTGTATATATATCAAAACATCACTTGTATACCTTAAATATATACAATTTTTGTCAGTCATACCCCAATAGAGCTGAGGAAAAAATATGATCTCTGAAATACGAAAAAATATGATCACTCCCTTTCCCAGGCAAAAATTAAAGCAACCTTTGCAACTCTTCTGCTCATTTTAAATCATACTGAGTCCTCCCTTAAGCAACACCTCTGAAGCCTGAGTCACATTCCCTCAGCCTACCCTTAATTTCAGCAGCAATTTTGGGGACAGTTCTGGGTGAGCCTAAGCTCACCCAGAAGCAACTGGACTAATAGAATGATGGCACATCCTATCAAAGGTCAGCTGAGGCACCAGTTCAGGGATGACACTCTGCAAGAAGGGGGCACTGTCCTCCAGGATGCCGTACATGCAATTCAAGCAATGACTGATATACAGATCTGTAACCCAAGAACTGAATACGTGGTACAGACCCAACGGGTGGATGGTGTGTCAGCCCATCTCTCCATTACTCCCAGTGACTCCACATGCAGAATGTGTGCTTCCCTTCCCACCATCCTGGGCTCTCCGATTAGAGGTCTTCTTCTCAGGGGGTTTTAATTCCCTCAGGGGGCATGGCAAGGACTGCACTGAACCTGAAACTACAATTAGCAGCCTGATCCCTTTCGGATCGTTATGCCAGTGGCCCAGCAGACAACAAAAAATGTTACTATGTTGCAGGGGCAGTGAACTCTGATTATCACGAGAAACTAGGATTGCTACTACATAATGGGGGCGTGGAGAGGTATATTGGTACCTGGGATATCCACTCACGTCTTCTGGTGTTTTCATGTCCAGTGATAACAGCAAACAGCAACTGCAGCAACCAACCCCTGATGAGAGCAAGACACCCAAGGCCTCAGATCCCTCAGGGACAAGGGTCTGTCTGTGTCACCTTGCCAGGAAAGCAGGGACACTCGCCAAAGTGCTGACTAAGAGAAATCTAGAATGGGTGGGAGAAGCCGGGGAAAAAATGTCAGTCATGGCTTTGTGACCCACTGCAACAGCAGGGACTAAATCTTCTTCTTCCAGCCCACTATATTAAGTCTTACACAGATACTGAGGCCAACCATATCCTTGAAGACTCAGGGAAAAAGTGAACTTAACGTGGGGTACACGTGAATACGAGCCGTGTGAAGGACCGACAACAGTAAATGCCTCGAGTGTCCGCGTCTCATCCTCAAGGCCCACCTCTGATTTCAGTCATAACTGTGCTGGACAGCTCCATGTGACCGCAGACTCCCTGCCAGCCCCACTGCTTGTCGTTTGAAGCAAACACCGCACTTCTTTCTTCTGCTTCCAAATAAACTGTGTGCATCCAGGTGCTAGCCTCTTTCTCCACTTTCTCTTTTAGCTCCACTTTCTGGGGGAGGGCTGATTGTAACACTCTTCTCTCTTCTCCCACCCTCACTGTCTGTATCACCATTGCTGCTGCCCCTGCTTTCACTTCCTCCACGCCCCACCCTGCTGCCAACAACGTCCTCTACCACTTGTCCCGCTTCCCATCTCCCCTGCTCCAAAAGCAAGCATGCTCCGAAGACCAGCATGTCTTTGTCCCTCAATGTTCAGGCAACCAGACTTTCACAAATTAATCACTTATTTGAGCTTCTTTTTAAATAGAGACTTTATACAAAGGATCTCCAGTCTGCCTACGTTTTCAAATAAAGAATGTTTAACACAGTGACTGTCAGGATTTCAAAAAGTGTTAATTCTTTCTTCCATCAATACCAGAGGATTCACTAATGGAGGACTAATCAGGAGATATACGGTATCTCGCCTGCCAAGCTGAGGGTTCTCCTCTCATCAGTGAACTGGTGAGCATGTTCATAGTCCCAGCACTTCCCCTCTCATCCCAATACCCTCTCCTCCTCAGGTGAGTATGGCCACTCCCAGGATAAAGGTGGAGAAAGACAGGAAAACAGAACTACATAGTCTGGACAAGACAGATCAAGGAAAAGAGGAGGTTGTGATGCTTTCCTACTTTCCTGACCCACCCTAAATAGAATATTTAATCTTAAGTATATTTTGATTACTCTGAAATTAAGCCTAGAATCCTCTTCCTAAGATGGGAAATGTGGCTTAGGAAAATTGACAAGTTTATATCCAATTGTTCCTGGTGCCTGCTGGACTTGGAAAATCATGGGTGTACAGGAACACTTTGTACTATTTTTGCAACTTTTCTTTAGTGTGAAATTATTTCAAAATAAAAAGTTTTAGAAAAAAAATTCATAGTGCTAAAGTTGCCAAAGATTTTTTTAGGAAAGGAGAGTATCTAGTGTTTGATTAGAACTTTCACTTTGCTAAAGTATAAACCATTCCTTACTCTTCCCAATGCTTGAGTGAAGTCCACTGGACACAAAAATACCTTTGAGAGTGTGGAGTTGAGTCTCGCATCTGGGTCATGGCATGGAGCAAAAAACACACACATGACATGATCCATAAAGTGAACTAATCCAGCAAAAAACCTTGAGGAATATCAAGAACCACAAGAATTTGTATAATCATGGGAAGAGCTTTGGGCTTCCACAGGACATGAAATAGAGATGTGACACAATATCATCTAGATACCCAAGAATCAAGACTACTACCCCAGTTGGCATTTGGATTACATACTAGAAGTTCTTTGTGCAGAGTGATAATATATTAAAAGTTAGCTATTACCATTATAGTTTAAACTTGGATAAGAGGCAGGAAGGTACATTGGTGGCAACATATGAAGATGAAAGGGCCAGGATCTGGCAAGTGATCTGCCCAGTGGGTTCTGGGGGAAATATCCAGGACAAAAGGAGAAACTTTGTAAATGTCAAGGGATTATCCAAGACACACAGCGGCCTCAGGCATAATTCCAGAAGGAGTTGTTACCAAGATGGGCTTGAGGTGAGCTTGTGGGATCTCAAAAATAGACAAAATTCGGCAATTTAAAATCCATGGTGGAAACTTCAGATAGGCAAGCGAGCAAGTAGTCTGTCTCCAGGATATTTGTCCTAGGTTTTCAAGGGTCTAGATGAGGTTACCACCCTATTTTAAAGAGATTCAGTAATGCCTGAATCTTACCACTCACCTCTCTGCCATTTATGGTTCTCAACTAAGGGCCCAATACACGTAGGACCCATAGCCAAATGAGAAATGAAATACCAAATTGTTAATGGACCGGCAAGAAAATGATACTTCCCATTGTTGGGCTTTTCAGTTAAACCAAAAGAATAATCTCTTCAACAAATGGTGTTGGAACAAACAGATATCCACATACAAAAGAACAATTTGGATCCCTACCTTACACCATATACAAAAATTAACTCAAATGAATCAAAGACCTAACTGTTTTTTGTTGTTTTGTTTTGTTTTGTTTTAAAGATTGGCACCTGAGCTAACAACTGTTGCCAATTTTCTTTTTTTTCTGCTTTTTCTCCCCAAGTACCCCCAGTACATAGTTGTATATTTTAGTTGTGGTCCTTCTAGTTGTGCCATGTGGGACACCGCCTCAGCATGGCCTGACAAGTGGTGCCATGTCCGCACCCAGGATCTGAACCAGTGAAACCCTGGGCAACAGCAGCCGAGAGCGTGAACTTAACCAGTCGGCCACGGGGCCGGCCCCTGACTTCATGTTTTGATGCTTCACTGCTGACAGCTTTTAAGCCTCATCCCCCTCTCTTCCCCTCTGCCCACATCTGGGCAAGCTGATAAGAAAGCCCATGTGCTCCCTCCTTTGGAGGAGATTCAAACCACGTAAGTTCCTGGTTAAAGGCAGGAAAGTTCACCCTGGCCCCATCTCCTGACCACAGGAAAAGTCCCTAGCCAGTGTCCTTTCCTTGCTCTCTCAAGCCAATTTCAGACAAGATTGAGAAGCCTAGCCTGTTCTCACCAAAAAAACCTCATTATGCAAGTAATGAGACTTTTCATACTCTCTTGATGTGTATGTGGCATCATCTGTCTCGACATCTAAACCAAATTTTGGGTGGGCATCCAGCCTGTATACTTGGAGTGGTCACAAAAATTGGCACTGTGGGCAGGACTATTTAGACGTTCACCACCACCACTGGAGGTCTTTCTTCTCTTGCTCTTGACCCACTAACTAGGTACAAACAACTGCCTGTGGTGCATACAATGGCTCCACTGCGTGCTGGCAAGCTTACATGGAACTGTGCTGCGCTGTACTACGTGCGGAAAGTCCTACCAAGCCTCTGTTATAGACTTAGCCAACCTAAGTCAGAAGTTTTTGATATTTGGCATTTAGGGAAAGGAGTACACACAGTACTGGGCCCTCCATAAAGCAGCCCTAGGACATGTGTCTCAGCCCAGACTTGTCTGTGTGTCTTAGAGCTGTGACTGATGCTAGGCTCCGGGGAAAGACTCTTACCCTGTGACCACCTGGCTGTGTGGCAACCAGGTAATTTCCCCAATATGTAAAGTGCTCAGGGGAAAAACTATACCTTGTACAAGATAAGAGTCCATCACTGATCACTCTAGAAGGAACAGTTATTAGGGAGTAAGACAGGGAGGGACGGAGAGGGAGAGAGAGAGAGAGAGAAGAAGAAAAAAACAGCCATTATGTGATGTGCTAAGGTCCTCACTCCTAAGAGTGAGTGGTTCATCAGGACCTTTAAATACCTCTGTTGCTTTGCTGCATATGCCTCTGTCATAACTAAGATCCAAATCCTCAGGATTATGTGAAAAAATTCCCATAGCACCCGTGTGGCACAGCAAAGGGGCTAATTCAAACCTGACTTAAGACTGTGGTGCTTAAGCCTTATGAAGCAACCAATGCCACAGGGGAAGCCTCTAACCCTGATGATACTGACTTGACACTCTCTGGAAAAAGTAATTCATAAATATGAGCAGGTTAGAGGTACCTCCCCTGCCCGTGAAGTATACCCAGTAATCACACACACATGCACACACACACCAAAAAAAAAAACAAAAGCCAGAGAAAGAAGGCTGGACGCAGAGAGAGGAAACAAAAAAAGACAACTGAAACAAAGGTCCACAATTTGACCCAAATAGAAATCCAAGATTTACTAAAAGAATTTATCCAACAAAAGATAAAAGGGCATTGATTGGCTTTGGGCTTATGTAACATAGGTTCTGAATTAATTTTAAGATCTGATGAAATGCACCAGTTGGACTTAATCAATACTAGGGATCCCACTGCATTTTAACAAAGTACCCCCTGCAGTCCTAGGGGAGTAACCAGATATAAAATAGAGGACAAACAGGTATGCCCCACCTTAACCATTGGAAGTATTGCCTTGCCTAAATTCCCCATAGACTTAGCATGCCCTAAAATATACCACAGTGGCATGAATGCTTTTTCCCAATAAGTAATAAATTAAAATTAAATTAATTTGTTGGCATTTGACAAAATAGGATACCATGGACCTTCCCCCTCTGTTAAAATAGTTAATATGGCCCAAGGTAAATTAAAATATTCAATGATTGAAATCCATTATACAAGACCTATTAAGAGAAGGGTGATTATCCTCACTGCTTCTCCATTTAACAGCCCAATTTTGCCTGTATTTGAGCTTGGAAAGAATGAGTGGTGCTGTGTGGTAGATTACCACAACCTTAAATGCCATGGCCCCACCCATCAAGTCTCCTATACTCAGTATTAGTGAAATTGCTGACTCTGTCAATCAATAGCTGATAAATACTTTGCCATTGTAGAATTGGCTAATATGGTCTGTTCAGCGACTGCTTCACCAGCCTCGCAGCTGAGTTTGCCTTCACCTTCAAAGGGACACAACACACCATCACTCAGCCAATCACGGGGTACCTCGACAACCCGAACATCACACACAGTCTTTGCAGGCAAGACCTTAACTCCATCCAATTTTCTTTTTTTTTTTTTTAATAAATGACGGATTAGTTAGTTTTTTGGGGGTTTTTTTGAGGAAGACTGGCCCTGAGCTAACATCTGTTGCCAACCTTCCTCTTTTTTTTTCCTCTCCAAAGCCCCCCAGTTCATGGCTGTATATCCTAGTTGTAGGTTCTTCTAGTTCCTCTATGTGGGACACTGTCTCAGTGTGGCTTCAAGAGCCATGCTGGGTCCATGCTCAGGATCCAAACTGGCCAACCCCAGGCCACCAAACTGGAGCACACAAACTTAACTACTCAGCCATGGGGCTGGCCCCTCCATCCAATTTTCTCTAGGATCACAGGGATGACATTACATTGATGACATCCTCTTCTGAGGACACTCATTGGAAGTACTCACTTGGAACATCCAAAAACTCACAGAGGACCTCAGAGAAGGGGATGAGCCATTGTCCCATACATAATGCAAAGTCCCACTGCCTCAGTTAAATTCCTGAAAAGTATTCGGCAAGCCAAGGGCCATTCCATCCCTGACACTGTCAAGAAACAGCTATTGACTGTCTCAGCTCCCACATCTTTTACTTCTTTTGGGGTTCTGGAGACAACATAGTCCTCATTTACAAATTTTACTTAAGCCCATTTATACTATCACTTGCAAATCAGCCTACCTTGAACGGTCCCCCTCCAAAGAAGGCTCTAGAATCTACCCAAATTGCAATACAACAGGCATTCTCATTAATGCCCCAGACTCCTCACTATAGAAGCTTTAGCAACCTTCTCTCAAGCCTCTTGGAGCCTCTGGGCCCACACACGATGGCCATAGGTTGTCTATCGGTTTCTCATGCAAGAAACTGCTCTCCTCAGCCTGTGCTGCACCCCATTAGAGCAGCAATTGCTGGCCTCATACTGGGCTCTCCTGGAAATAGAAGCTCTCACAGGCCCTGAGTCTGTGACCCTCCATATCTAGCTGCCTATTACACCTTTGGTCATGGAAGAAGCACCCCACAAGCTCGGCAGAGCTACAGAGGCCTCCTTGCTACAGAATGGAGCCCAACCTGGACCATCTGGCATATGCTGCCTGCAGGAGTGAGCGGCCTCCCTGACCTCAGATCTTTGCCAGATGCCGCGATGCTGAAGGGAGTCAAACCTCTCCCAGACCCCTTGGCTACCTGGAGAACCCCTTGGGATCAACTGAGTGAACAATATTTTCTAAGTATAAGGAAAGTGATCCCAGAAAGGAAGAGTTTGAAGGAGTAAAAAGTAATGAAAACGGTAAATATATAGGTGAATTTAAATTAATATTGACCATACAGATAAATAATAATCATTTTATAGGGTTTCAAAAACATACAGAATTAAAATAGCTATAACAGTACAATAACAATAGCATGTAAGTCAGGGGAGAGTTAGTGTCCCATGGTCCTAACATCACTTAGGAGGAAAGTAAAAGTCTATATTGACATTAAACTTTGATGAGTCAAATATGCATGCTGTGTGGGGCCAATCTGGTGGCATAGTGGTTAAGTTCATGCACTACACTTTGGTGGCCTGGGATTCACGGGTTCATATCCCAGGTGCAGACCTACAACACCGCTCATCAAGCCACGCTGTGGCAGCGTTCCACATACAAAATAGAGGAAGATTGCCACAGACGGTAGCTCAGCAACAATCTTCCTCAAGCAAAAAGAGGAAGATTGGCACAGGTGTTAGCTCAGGGCCACTCTTCCTCAGCGAAAAAAAAAAAAGCACTTTCTAGAGTAACTGCTAAAAGAACAAAAAAAGAATGCCTACATTCCAAACAATCAAAGAAAAAACTGGAATAATAACATGATAAGTCCAAAACATAAAAGCAGAAAGGATGTAGAATAGATAGGACAAATAGAAAGACATAGTAAAATGGTAAACTTAAAGATATATCAATAATTATATTAAACATAAATATTACTATTAAAAATATTCCCATTAAAATTCCTATTAGATTGGATTAAAAAAACAAAACCCAACTAGATGCTGTTTACAAGAAACGCATCTAAAATACAAGATACAGAAAAGTCAGAAGGACAACAGAACACAAAAAGATATACCACGCAAATACTAACAGAAAGCTGGTATATTATTGCATTAGTATCCAAAAAATGGACAAAAATCATTACTAGAGATAGAGAAGGTCTCTTTATCACCTTAGAGGCTCAGTTCACCAGGAATGTAAAACAATCTAAATTCACACACCCCTCACTCCTGCCCATCATTGTTAAGTTCTCATGGAGAAATTAAAGTCCAAACGTAAAGAAATGAAAGTGTCAAGGTGATCAGAGCCCATAGCTTTCGCCTCCCATCTCTCATTCTGCTCAGTGTGAGCCCCAGGCCCAGCGCCCGCTGCTTCTTCCCCAACAGCCTGGTGGTCTCCCCTGCAATGAGCGGTGCCCCCTCAGCACCACCAAAGCACAGTTAACCCTGACCTCAGCCCTCAGGGGTCACATCTCTAACTTCAACATGTCAGCAAGACACACGAATGTCAGTGCCACTCCCTCGCTCTGAAAATTAGAACCGAATGTGATGACTGCCCAGTGGCGTTTCCCAGACAAAGCAAAGTTCCCATGTTGCTGTCACCTGCCAAGGACCTTAGTAGAGTTTTGGGGTCATCTGAGAAAAGGAGGATAGACGGAAAAAGCAAGAGAAAAAACAGAAAGTTCTCCATGGTTTCTGTCTTGCCAGGATGCTGGTCAGGCCATGCTAAGCACTCAGAGACTAGCCTATAAAATTAAATGCGATTGAATTCAATTAAATGCAAGGCTTAGAAATTCCAAATGCAAGGAACAGAAATTCCATCTATCTATGGCCATCTATGAGGTTGCTGTTGTCCTCTTATCCTGAGGGGTCTGAGAAGAAGCAACAACCTCCACCACGTGCTTCTCACCAAAACTTGTTTTCCCAGTTTTTTACTTTCTAAGGCTTTGGTTAACCGTCACTACTCCAAGGGCAGCATCAAAAAGTAAAAATTCATGGGGGCCGGCCGCGTGGCCGAGTGGTTAAGTTCAAGCCCTCCGCTTCGGTGGCCCAGGGTTTCACAGGTTCGCATCCTGGGTGCGGACACAGCACCACTCATCAAGCCATGCTGAGGCGGCATTCCACATGCCACAACTAGAAGGACCCACAACTAAAAAAAATATACAACTATGTACCCAGCAGCTTTGGGGAGAAAAAGGAAAAATAAAATCTTTAAAAAAAAAGTAAAAATTAAAATAAATAATAACCACCAGCTACCACCTAGTTTCCCACTGTGAAAGGACCTGATCTTCCTTGGAGAGCAAAACTTGCCCTTACTGAAAGGCCAGAGACCTGAGGCCAGGAAGAAAGTTGGCTGGTGCTAGTTCACGTCAAGATCCCTCCCTAGGAAGCCTGAGCGCGGAAGCTCTGCTTTTTGAGGTTAGCTTTCTCCGGGCCCCTGGAGAGTTTGCCCTTTCACTATCTCTGCTCAGAATATTTGAAGCCGTCTCTGCAAGTCCATAAGCATTGAAAGAGCTTCTCCTCACTCCAAGAAAATACTTCTCTCCTCCTGGCAAGGTCAGATCCCTGCTTGCTCGGGCTTCGGTCTCAGTCAAGCCTGTTCTGACCCCAAAATGAACCCTTTATCTTGCCAAACCCAGCCTCGGCCCCTTGCCAGCAATACCACGTGCTGCAGCTGCGCTGCCACCGTAAGCCAGCTGCTGCATGCCACGCAAAAGCCGAGCTCTTCCCACACTGCAGGCACTTGGACTCTGAATTCCACTCTCCCTGTTCCTACTCACGCAGCCCCACAGTGAACAGCAGTGCTGAGGAATGCAAGGTGACGTTTGGATGACATTAGGCTGGTATTAAGCTCAGATCTTGCCCTCCTACTCACCTCTTGCCTACACATTTCCAACCAAGAGAGCTATAGTTTCGGCACAGTAACCAGTGGGGAAATTACAACTTTACTAACAGCCAAGCCAGCACCCAATAACTCCCGATGCTGAGGTCTGACAGAAGCTGGATTGAAGAATGTGGCTGAGTCCTGCGGGCCTAAATGGGCCTTCCCATCTCCTCCCCAGAAGTGAAAAATGGCAAAGTCGGAAGAGAAAATAGACTCTGTCCTTACCCAGTTGCAGACACAGAAGGGGAAAAAAGAGACAGATGGACAATCTCGTCTAGACAGCTCCACATGACAACACAAGATGCAAAAGAAGAGGAAGATGCCTGGCCTGTTCTGAAAAGACAGACCTGCTCGGGTGTGCTGACCACATGAGACTGGGAAGAACCAAACAGGACACCACTCAGAGGCACAGAGGTTTGAAGCATAGTGCTCCGCCTACTGGTGATGCAGGGCCGGGGACTGTCCTGGGCCCTGGCCAACCAGATTACCAGCTTTCCCTCCCTTGGGGAGGGGACACTAAGAAAGGGACAAACAGAGGGCAGAAAGTGCAGGAAAATAGATTTACACAAACACAAACACACAACTGCCACACACAAAGACATATACACACTGGATATCTACCTGGGTTTAGGTGTAGGACAAAGCCTAATTTCTAAGGAGTATTAGGACACCACCAGATGTGAAGAGGCAACTTCCTAAGAATAGGAACCAAGACACAAAACCAGCACTATGGGCTGAACCAGGGCTGGAGTAGGGTGAGTCAGGTGGAGCTCCTAGGGCCTCCTTCGATTTTGTGCCTAAGCTTCTCACTTGGCTCACCCTAGTCCTGGCCCTGGACTGAATTAATATGTGGGGTGGGAAGCAATGTGATTCAGAAATGATTGAATGCAAAGGGAACACAGAAATCCAGATCTCACTAACAAAGGAGACTCGGGAAAATGCAACAACTCAGCCGTCATGACTGGAGAACCAGAACCCAGTCTAAGAGAGCAAGTGCACACCAACACATCCCACTAATCCGTGAGGTACGTCTACAGAATGTTCAAGTTTTGATTTGAAGTCTCTCATTGTATCCGTTATCTATTGCTGCATAGAAAATTACCCCAAATTAGTGGCTTGAGACAACATTCACAATCTCACAGTTTCTGTGGGTCTGGAATCTGGGCCCTGCCTAGCTGGGTCCTCAGGTTGAGGGTCTCTCACAGGCTGCACCCAAGATGTCGGCTGGAGCTGTAGGCATCTCACAGCTTCACTGGCGAAGGACACGCTTGGTTATTGGTGAGCTTCGTTGCCTCGCTGGCTGTTGGTCCCAGGCTGTCCTCAGTTCCTCACCGCCTGGATCTCTCCAAAGGCAGCTTGCTCTAGCAAAGTGAGCAAACCAAAAGGCAAGAAAGTGCCAACAAGAGGGAAGTCGCAGTCTTTTATAACCCACTTTTGGAAGTGACAGCACCACTTTTATATAGTCTATGCATTAGAAGCAAGTCATTAGGTACAGCCCAAACACAGGAGGAGGGCGATTACACAGGGATGTGAATACCAGGAAGTGGGCATCAGTGGAAACCGTTTTAGGAGGCTGCCTACAACACTCACGAAAATCAGGGTTAAGAGAAAACATATTTTTAAGTTGTATCGGATATATCCTACACTTACATTGTACAATAACTCAAACAGACATTTCCCTTCTTGAAATTCAGTGACTCCAACAGCTTTGCATCATTGATTTAATGCCTAATGCTACAGAAGGCCTGGCGGTAAATCACTGTGCCACCAGAGGTCTTTACCTTATATTCAGATAGGTGGGCATCAGTAGAGGATATCTGTGTTTTTATCTCCTCAATCCATCTTTTTCCTGGAAAACTGCCCCTTCCCCATCCTATTCAGTTCTGATGAAAAGCAATCACAGGGCCCTGTCTGACCTCTGGCTAGTCACAGGACCATCCTCTCTTTGACAGTGATTGGTCAAAAGGGTAGGAACACGAGCCAGGCAGGGCCAGAGTCCATCCATGAGACTTGATATAAGGACACTGGGAGTCGAAGGTCTCTTCCTTTTGAATCATCAGCAATCAAAATGAAATCTTACAGCTGTCAGAAGCCAACTTTCCCACCACAAGAAATGACCTGTTGGTAGAGCTGAGAGAGAAAGCTAATGCTAACGTCTGAGCCCCTGCAGAGCATCATGGAGCACTCTTGCCAATTCCACCCTGAACTTCCCAGTTCCATGAACCAGTAAATCCCATTTTGTTCAAGCTTGTTTGGGTTTCTGACATGTGCTTTTAACCAAAAGCATCCTGACTAATACGGGCTTGTTTCAAGCCAACTCTTCTACTAATTAATGTGTATATTCCATCTCTGTGTGGTTCTCCAACCAGGAAACACAGCAGAGGCATCTGCAAAGCGGTTTTTTTTTTTTTTTTTGAGGAAGATTAGCCCTGAGCTAACATCCGCTGCCAATTCTCCTCTTTTTTGCTAAGGAAGACTGGCCCTGGGCTAACATCCACATCCATCTTCCTCTACTTTATGTGTGAGATGCCTACCACAGCATGGTTTGACAAGCAGTGCATGTGTCCACACTGGGGATCCAAACTGGTGAAACCTGGGCTACCAAAGCAGAATGTGCAAACTTAACTGCTGCACCATCAGGCTGGCCCCTGCAAAGCTTTTTTTAAAAATACGGATTTCTAGGGGCCAGCCCCGTGGCCAAGTGGTTAAGTTCGCATGCTCTGCTTCGGCTGCCCAGGGTTTTGTCAGTTCCAACCCTGGGGCACGGACATGTCACCACTCGTCAAGCCATGCTGAGGTGGCGCCCCACATGCCACAACTAGAAGGACCCACAACTAAAAACACACAACTATGTACTGGAGGGCTTTGGGAGAAAAAGGAAAAATAAAATCTTTAAAAAAAAAAGGACAGATTTCTAGACCCCACTCAAACTTACTGTTTCAGAATCTTTAGGGGTGGAATCCTCATATCTTTTTAATTCCACAAATGATTCTGAAGTCTAGCCAGTATGGACAACCACTAATCTAGTCTATCTACAAAAGGACACACTCCAATTTCTGAACTGGTTTCTCCTACTCAAACTGCAGACGTGGACTTTCAGCCTAGACTCCTACAAAGGAAACCAGGTAGGTTTCCCTACATTGGCCACCATTAAACTCTGTTTCTCCCAACAGAAAAACTAGGGAAATTTTTTTAAGTACTTTTATAGCATTTAAGGATTTTTCATAATTCTACTGATAGAAATCATTAGTGGGAGGAGCATTGTAATCATAAACGTGATAAAACATACATATTGGTTTAATGCTCATTCAGTTATCATAAAACTAGTATAAGAACCAGAGTGGGCAGTAATGACCTTCCAATGCAAATTTCTGTATTAAATGACACAAAACAGAGCCAAGCCACATTCCTACATCTTTTACATCTCCACCCTTTTACATCTGTACCTGGACAATCCCATGTTCTCACATTTTAGCGAGAGCAAAGAAAAAGCATCTTTTTAAAACTGACATCAAGACTCAGTTTCAAGTTTGTGATATAGGAAACCTCCAGCCGGGAGAACCTCGGACAATCCTGCCGGGCAGCCTGGTGGGACTGGCAGGGCACTTTTCAGCCAGTTACAATGTCACAAGCGTTCCTTTAAGTCTGAATGCACTCATTTGAAAACTGGCTCTAGGACAGCATGGTAAGCAAAGTTTAGGCCAATCTCTATACAGGATACTTTATATGTTATGTCAAAGGAAGAGAACAAGAGCAAGAGGCATTCCCCAGTCTTTACATCCCGAATAGTTATGGGCATCTTTGCATGTTTGCTGTTCTGTGTTACACCTCCTAGAGGAAGACCCCTCTGAGGGCTCCTAATAAGAGGGAAAACTAGTGATCAAATGTCATCACTGGTGATCGGCCTGGGTGTAAAATCAGGAGACAGATCACCACAGAGCGACCAAGCCATAATCAGAGAATTTCCAGAGCTTGACCATGATCATCTCACTTTCAGTCCACTTCATGTGAGATTGAAGACTGATGAGGAGGTATTTGCAGTTCCGCTTACACTCTGGAAAAAAATTAAGCAAAGGACCTCATCAACAGGAGAGGGAGGAAGGGATAATAAATAAGTGGAGATAATATCTGACTATTAATGTTATCTTCATTCCAGCTCATTGAGGTATAATTGACAAAGTTGCTGCAAGTTGCAGGGCAGAGCACCAGAAAGAAGGGAGCTGCCCAGAGAAAAGACGCAGAAATCTCCAAAGGGTCCCCTAGAGTCTTTTGCCAAATAATAAGTTGTGCACACATACACATAGAATCCACGAAGCTGCACCAAAAACTACTACTGGAAAAAGAATAATGACCAGGCAGCTGTGAGCTGAACAGCCACTGGGGGTCACCCAAGTATGGGAGCCATTCTGGTTCCCATCTCTGGAGGGCAGAGACCTTACTGAAAATCCTTCAGCATTCCAAGCAGACCTCGAAAAACAACACTAGGGGAGCAGGCTAATCTAGCCCTAAAAGACTACTTTATACCACCTTAACAATACTTAAAAACAAGCTTCATACTCACCATGAACATGTGGAAACTGAAATTAAGAATACTACCGTGTATAATTGCTTCAAAGAAAACCAAATACATAAGTATAAAGCTAACAAAATGTGTACTGAACCAGTATGCTGAAAATTACAAATGCTGATAAAAGAAATCAAAGAAGACCTAAGTAAGTAGGAGCCATACCGTATTCATGGACTGGAACACTAAATATAGTAAAGACGTCCATTCTCTCCCAATTGATGGATAGTTTTAAAGCAATTCCTATAAAAATCCCAACGAAGGCTTTTTTTGTAGACGTAGACAAGCTTATTCTAAAATTTACACAGAAAGGCACAGGACCTAAAATAACTAAAAAAAATTGTTTTGAAAAAGAAGAATACAGTGGAAGGAATCACTCCACCCAACGTTAAGGCTTAGTGTGTTGAGTCCCCAAGACAACCCCCAGTTCAATGATTTGCCAGGACTCACAGGACTTAGCATATAGTCATGTTCATGGCTACGATTTATTACAGCATAAGGATATGAAGCCAAGCCAGCAAAGGAAAAAGGTGCATGTGGCAAAGTTTGCAGGAAGCCAGGCACAAACTTCCAAGAGTCCTTTCTCACTAGAGGCACAGGACTTGCTTAATGCCTCCAGAGATGTGTTATAATGACACATGAGAAATGCTGTCTACCAGAGAACCTCATTAGAGACTCAGTGCCCAAAGTTTTTACTGGGGACTTGTAACACTCTGCCGACTGCATACCAAAATTCCAGATTCCCAAAAGGAAAGCAGGTATTCAGTATAAACCATCATTGTTTGCACAGTTCAGACACAGGGAGCCACTCTTATCAGTTAAGGTCGTGGGACCCCTCCTGAAATCCTAGCTCCCAGATGCTAGCCAAAGGCCAACCTTGGAAGCAGATCTTTGTAGAGACAGCAGTGATGGGTCTGCCATATTAACTCTTTTTTGCATACTATACAGCTGCATTGCTATATAGTGACACTAATCCTGACAGTGTGGTATTGGCAGAAGGACAGACACATATATAAATGGAACAGAACAAAGAACCCAGAAATGGACCCACACAAATATGCCCAACTGATTTTTGACAAAGGAACAAAAGCAATTCAGTGGAGGAAGGGTAGTTCTTTATTTCAACAAATGTTGCCGGAACAATTGGACATATACACAAAAAGATGAACCTTGACTTAAATCTCATATCTAATACAAAAATTAACTGAAAAATGGATCTTGAAATTAAATGTACAACACTTATACTAAAATTTAAAACATAAAATTATAAAAATTTTAGAAAAACATAGGAAAGAAGTCTTTGGGATGTAAAGCTAGGAAAAGAGTTCTTAGACTTGATACCAAAAGCAAAATTCATAATAAAAAATTGATAAATTGGGCTGCATCAAAATTAAAAGCATTTGGCCGGGTGATACAGTAGTTAAGTTCACACGCTCTGCTTCAGCGGCCCAGGGTTCACCAGTTCAGATCCTGGGTGTGACCTATGTACTACTTATCAAGCCATGTTGTGGCAGGTGTCCCACATATAAAATAGAGGTAGATGGGCACAGATGTTAGCTCAGGGCCAATGTCCCTCAGCAAAAAGAGGAGGATTGGTGGCAGATGTTAGCTCAGAACTAATCTTCCTCACAAAAAAAATTAAAAACTTTTGCCCTGTGAAATACCCTGTTAAGAAGGAGAAAATATTTTCAAAGCACAAATCCAACAAAGGCTTGTATCTAGAACATATAAAGAACTCTCAAAAACAGTAACCAAACAATCTGATTGGAAAATGGGGAACAGGTGTGAACAGACATTTTATTGAAGAGGATGTACAGAAGGCAAATAAGCACATGAAAAGATGTTCAATATCATGAGCCATTAGGAAAATGCAAATAAAAACACAATGAGATACTACTATACATCTATCAGAATGGCTAAAATAAAAAATAGTGATAACACCAAATGTTGGTGAGAATGTGGAGAAACTGAACCACTCATACATCACTTGTGGGATTGTAAAATGGCACAGCCACTCTGGAAAAAAGTGTTACCATTTCTTAAAAAACTCCACATGCAGTTACCATACGACCTAGCAGTTGCACTCTTAACCATTCATTCCAGAGAAATGAAAACTATGTATACACAAAAACAAACACACAACAAATAACTTTCATAGGAGCTATATTCATAATTACCAAAAATGTGGAAACAATTCAAATGTCCTTCAACAGATGAATGGTTAAACAGACTGTGGTATATCCATAATGCAGAATACTACTTAGCAATAAAAAGGTATGAACTATTGATACACACAACAACTCAGATAAATCTCAAGAGAAATATGCTGAGTGAAAAACCCACTGTGGCTGTAAAAGGATATCACAAGAGATTCTTAGGATGAAACTGTTGTGTATCTTGATTGTGTTGGTGGTCACACAGATCTGCACATGTGATAAAATTGCATGGAATGAAATGCATACACACATACACACATATACACACAAATGAGTGCATGTAAAACAGATGAAATCTGAGTAAGGTCACTGCCTTGTATCAATGTAAATTTCCTGGTTGTAATATTGTACCACAGTCATGCAGGATGATACCATAGGGGGATACTAAGCAAAGGGTACACAAGATTTCTCTGTATTATTTCTTTCAAGTGTATGTGAAAGTAGAATTATCTCAAAATTGAACTCAAAAAAAAGCTTCAAAAGAATCAAGTTGATATGTAACTAAATCAAGACAACAAAATCTAGATTCACAATAACATAGCATCCCTTATGTAGAACAGACATCAAAAATTATTGGGCATACAGAGAAGCAGGAAAATATAACCTATAACCAAGAAAAAAAATCAGTCAATAGAAACTGACCTGGAAATGACTGAGGTGATGAAATTAGCAGACAAAGATTTTATAAGAGCTATTATAAATATGATCAAAGATTTAAAGGGAAACATTAGTGTAATTAAGAAAAAATAGGACATCTCAACATAGAAAACTGTTAAATACAAAAAGAAACCAGAAAATATTCTACAACTGGAAAAATACTGTATATAAAATAAAAAATTTACTGAATAGACTTCATAGCAGACTAGACTCTGCTGAAAAGAAGACAAGCAAACTTGAAGACAGGGAATAGAAATGATCCCAAGCAAACAGAGAGGAAAATCAGCTGAAAAAAAATGAACATTGGGGCCAGCCCAGTGTGCAAGTGGTTAAGTTCATGCACTCCGCTTCAGCGGACTGGGGTTTGCCAGTTCAGATCCTGGGCACAGAGCATGCACACCGACTCATCAAGCCATGCTGTGGTGGCATCCCACATAGAAGAATCTGAATGACTTACAAATAGGATAAACAACTATGTGCTGGGGCTTTGGGGAGAAAAAAAAGAGGCAGATTGGCAAAAGATGTTATCTCAGGGCCAATCTTTCTCACCAAAACAATGAAGAGAGCCTCAGTGAACTATAAGATACTATTAAGTGGCTACCATATGTGTAATTGGGGAGGAGAGAGACATTGCCACAAAAAAATACATTTTTTCAAGACAATAGGAGTTTTCTTTTTCCAAATTTGATGAAAAACATAAACCTATAGATCCAAGAGGCTCAATGAAGCAAAGCAGGATACAAGGGGAAAAGCACATCATAATCAAATTTCTGAAAACCAAAGATAAAGAGAAAATCTTCAGTGTATCCAGAAAAAAAAAGATACATTACATTCAAGGTAAGAATTACCACTGGTGTCTCAAGAAAAAGAATGGAAGTCAGAAAACAATAGAATGGATAACATCTTAGTGCTGAAAGAAAGACTATCTAAAATTCTATAGCTAGCAAAAATAATGATCAAAAATGCACACAAAAAATAAAGATATTTTCAGAAATACAAAAGCAGAGAGAATTCATCATTGACATATGTTCCAGTTATATATTATTTGGTAACAAACTATCCTCAAAATCTGTGGCTTGAAACATTTTATTGTATTTGACAATATTGTGAGTCAGAGATTTACGCAGGACGTGGCTGGGTGATCCTTCTTTCCCCTGTGGCATCAATTGAGTCCACTTGGTAGTGTTCACTGACATATCCGGCTTCACATACTTGGCTTTTCTCACATATCTAGCATGCTGGCAGAGATGGCTAGAAGACCAGGCTAGCAGGTAGTGTGGACCAAAGAGCCTACATGCGGCCTCACCCACATGGGGCCTCAGGATAGTCAGACATCTTACCCAGTGGCTTCAAGAGCAAGAGTTCTACGAAATAAGATAGAATCTACAAGGTCTTTTATGACCTAGACCCAGAAGTCACAAAGCATTACTTCTGCCATACCCTATTAGTTGAAGCAATCACAAGCTCACGCATTTCAAGGGGAAAGAACACAGATGTCTATACGGGAAGAATGTCAAAGAATTTGTGGAAATGATTTTAAATTGCCACAGTCTGCCCTCTAGCAAAAAACTATAACATTCCTCATTGATGCAATATATAGTCACCCCTTCCCAAGACTCCTCAAAGTCTCTCCCCATTATTGCATCAAGCTCAGGTTCAAAGTTCAGGGTCTTATGATCTAATCAAGTTCAGGTATGGATGAGGCTCCATGCACTTTCTTGGGTTTAGATCTTGATCTGAAAATCTGGAAACTCAAGAGATAAGTTATCTGCCCCACATATACCCAAAATACAGTGGTGTGACAGACATGGAACCACTGCAATAAATAAATCTCCATTTAATAAAGGTAGAAAAAAGGAAGGCACTAATCCATTGAAATTTTAACACCCAGCTGGGCATATGTTACCAGTTCACGATCAGGGCCAAGCCTGCTCCCTGGGAATGATTTCCCACGATATTTGGCCCTTCCCTCTGAGATCTTGGTTTTGCCCTCTAAGTCATTCTTCCTTTTCCATAGAACTAACCCATTCCTGCAGCACAGTAGCCTACTCAACCTGCTTCCTGCCCATAGAAGTTTAAGGGCCCAAACGTCTCTTTTCATTTTGTGCAGTCTCTGGTTTTCTTTTTTTTTTTCAGGGAAAGCTGATATAATTATTACAAAAACTTTGTGGATTTTCTGTTTATCAATTTATAATCTATTCCATTGGATAACAGCCACATCCACAAATGTCTTCTAGATAATCCCTTTTCTGCGTTGGGCCTCCTGTGAGGCTGCTGTAGGACAATGCCCTTAAGTCTTAGAAGCCTTACTGTTTAAGAGAGAGAGTCTGTATCACAAGCCAGTAAGAAATTTACAAGGCCTTTGATTTGTTTCTGAACTTTTTCCTTTTTCTTTTGTCTTCTCCCCAAAGCACCCCCCACCCCCAGTACATAGTTGTATATTCTAGTTGTGGGTCCTTCTGGTTGTGCTGTATGGAATGCCGCCTTAGCATGGCCTGATGAGCGGTGCCATGTCCACGCCCAGGATCCCAACTGGCGAAACCCCGGGCCACCAACACAGAGCATGTGAACTTAACTACTCAGCCACAGGGCCGCCCCTGTTTCTGAACTAACAAGAGGTTTTACAACCACACCCTCGGCTTCTTCTCTAACTTGAGTCCATGCTTTGCTAACAGGGCCGTGGATTCAATCTTGTCCTGGGGCTCTCTCTTACTTCTAGGATCTTCAGCTGTGAGAAACTAAGGATGAGAAATAGTTTCATTTTCAGATCTTGTTCCTACAGAGTTCCTCTAAATTCTGTTTGAAAATTAAATAATCCTTCTTAAGTATAGCTTTGTCTATCCATATTTCATGATACATAATTTTAAAACAAATAAACCAAAAACAGTTGACACTTTCAACATTCTACCTGGAAATCTCCTAAGCCAGATCCAGCCGTTCATTAAATGCATTTTATAATTATCCATGTTACCACATTTGCTAAACCACCTGTCATGATGTAACAAGACCCTCCTTTCCTCTAGCTTCCAATAACATTTTCCTTACTTTCCTTTTCCTCATTGACATGCTCCTCAATGCCTAACAGTCTTCTTGAAGCCCTTTCAACTTCTGCCTGACATCTTGTCAGGCAATGCCACATATTTTAGGTTTTTGTTACAATAGCACCTCAAATTTTGCTCCACTCATCTAATGTTGTATAACTACTTTAAAAAAGAGTTGCTTAAAAAAATTATTTTATTATATCTCATATTAAGAGAACCAGGAATTTGGGCAAGTTTCAGCTAGGTGATCTTTCTATTCCTTGTGGCATCAAGGGAAGTCACTCAGTGGTATTTACCTGGTGAATGAGAGGTTTGGAGGGTTCAAGACAATTCACTCACATATCTGGTACCATGCAGGGATGACTAGACCATGGGCTCAGCTGGCTCTGTTCACCAGAATGGGGCCTCTCCAGCATGGCAATCTTCTCACATGGTGGCTCAGGGCTCTAAGAGCAAGTGTTCAAGTGAGCAAGGCAGAAACTTCATGGTCTTTTATGACCTAGCCTCATAAGTCACAGAGTTTCATTTCGAGTATCCTATATAAGTCAAAGAAATCACTAGCCTACCCAGATTCAACAGGAGTGGAGAGAGAGACCCAATGTCTCAGGGGGAAAAGTGTCAAAGAATGTGCAGCCATTTTTAAAAACCAACATAGCAGATATACACTGCAGAAAGTGTTAAAGGAAGTTCTTCAGGCTGACATGAAATGATACCAGATGGAAACAGATCTATGCAAAAGGATGAAGAGCACCAGAGATGGCAAACATGTACATAAATAAAAAGGACTTTTTTCTTATTTCTTAAGTTTCCATGTTGCAGTAAAAATATACAACCACCACAACACAAAAGACAGGAGTGAGTAAAATGGATCCGATCTTATGCAACTGTAGAATCAACTCATTTTATCAAATGGCATGGAAATTGTCAATACTCTCAACCAATGAAGCAAGGGAGGTGCCACTTTCAAATAAGACAACAGTAGAAGTATTGACAACACATCACTGTATCGGAGGGGTTGGGAGAATGATCTCAGCGTGTTTACTCCCCCAGGTCTCTTCTTGAGAGGTCACCACAGGCTGGCATTGTCTGTAAGACGGCCTCTTCAAACAGGCTCTCTGTCTCTAGGTTCAGAGATCAAGGTCATCCTCTCTTGCATGTTTTCAGGCACTCTTAGTACCCCAGGGAGCTCACTCCATTACCCCTGGTGGTAGACTCTGGACTCATGTTAACATCTACCAAAAAAGTTCACAGAGTCAAAGCAAAAATTCAACTTTTGGAAAAGTGATATTAAAAATAATTCATGGGCCAGCCTGGTGGCGCGGCGGTGAAGTTCGCACGTTCCGCATCTCGGGGGCCCAGGGTTCGCCAGTTCAGATCCCGGATGCGGACATGGCACCGCTTGGCAAAAGCCATGCTGTGGTAGGCGTCCCATGTATAAAGTAGAGGAAGATAGGCACGGATGTTAGCTCATGGCCAGGCTTCCTCAGCAAGAAAGAGGAAGACTGGCAGTAGTTAGCTGAGGGCTAATCTTCCTCAAAAAAATAAATAAATAAATAAATAAATAAATAAAATAAAAATAATTCGCTAATAATAATTTGAATTCTAAATAATACTTATTAAGACTAGTAAATCAACTTCTGTGTATTTTAAGGAAAAACATCACTATTATTTTGAAGTACTTGACATGAAAAATTTGAATGGATTGTAAACCCATTCTCATTATTACAAGGAATTTTGACCTTATACCTGTAAGTGAAAGATATCTTAGATTTAGAGTACAATTTTAAAATATCAAATTGTCTGAATTCTAATTGATGACCATAAAAGATGTTCTGTCACTTGAAGAAAATAAATCCTCTTCTGCTATTTGCCATCACCTATTTATGTATACAAAAACTAGGGTAGATTTCTGAGGTTAGGTCATAAAAGGCCCTGCAGGGTCTGCCTCGTTCATTGAAACACTTGCTCTTACGGCCCTGAGCCACCACGTGAGAAGACACCATGCTGGAGAAGCCACATAATGATCAATAGAGCCAGCTGAGCTCAGCTTTCTTCTTTATAGTCACTTTATAGTCTTTCTTGATAATCAAAGGTAACTATCAAGAATCTGAGGATATCATTATTAACAGGTCTTAGAAGGGGCTTATATATAGTCACTTCAAGCATAAAACCTAGTATTAATAAATCATGTTGATGATTACTCACTGCAGGACGCAGAGTTTGGAAAACTGTTTGGCAGTGTCTACAAAAGCTGCATATTTGCATCCCTAAACCCAGTAATTTCACTCCTACACGTATTCTCAACAGAAATACACACACACGCATGTGTGTATTACATACATAAATACCAAAAGACATGTAGTAGAATTTAGTCAGAACTTCTCATCTTAGCCCCAAAGTGGTAACTACCCAAATGTCTATCAACAATAAATTAGACGACTAAATTATGCGCTATTTACAAAATAGAATTCTAAACAGTAATAAGAACAACGTACATGGAACGACATGAATGAATCTCACAAACAATCTTGAGATAAAGAAGCTAGACACAAAAGAGTATATATTGTATGATTCCATTTATATAAAGTACAAGAACAGGCAACACTAATCTATGCTGTGAGAAATCAGGACAGCGGTTACCCTTGGGGCAGCAGGTAACGACAGGAAGGCGAGGTTTGGGCGCTGGTAATGTTCTGCTTCTTGCTCAGGGAGCTGGTTAGGTAAGTGTGGTAGTTTAAAAACATATCCACAGCTCCTGTGACCCTCCTCCCATCAGAAGGTGCAGTCCAATTCCCTTCCCTTGAGTACGGGCTGGCCTTAGTGACTCACCTCTAGCAAACGGAATGCACTGGAGCTGGCCCTGCGTGACTTCCAATGGTAGGTGAGAAAAGGCATGAGAGCTTCCACCTAGCCTTGTTTCTTCGGACACTCACCCTTCGTACCCGGCCACCATGCTATGAGAAAGTCAAGTGGTCATGTGGAAAGGCCATATGGAGGTATTCTGGTCACAGATAGAGCTAAGGTCCCAGTCTACAGATGGCATCAAGAGCCAAACATGTAAGTGAAGGAGCTTCAGAGGATTCCAGACCCCAGCCTTGCAGTTATCCCAACTAAGTCCTGCCCAAATTACAAATTCATAAGCAAAATAAATGTTGCTGTTTTAAGCCACTAGGTTTAAGGGTGACTTGTTATGCAAGGACATGTAACTGGAACACACAACAGGTGTGCTCACTTTGTGAAAATTCAAGCTGCATAATTATGATATATAGACTTTTCCTCATCTATACTATAATTAGTTTGAAATAAAAATCACATCATGGAGACAAGCTCAAGATTCTCATCAAATTTTTATTTTTTCAATTTTTTTTTTTTTTTGAGGAAGATTAGCCCTGAGCTAACATCTGCTGCCAATCCTCCTCTTTTTGCTGAGGAAGCCTGGCCCTGAGCCAACATCCGTGCCCATCTTCCTCTACTTCACATGTGGGACTCCTGTCACAGCATGGCTTGACAAGTGGTACCGTGTCCGCACCTGGGATCTGAACAGGCGAACCCTGGGCTGCCGAAGCGGAACGTGTGAACTTAACCACTGTCTCAAATTTCTAAGTAGATTTTATTTTATTTTATTACTTTTATTTTTATTTTATTTATTTTATCAAGAAGTTTTACATAAATTCAATATTTCATATCGCCCTCATACTTTGCCTTTTTCTTACAATTATATAACATAAAGAAAATGCAATGGCTTTTTCACTACATCCCGTATAGCCACCTCCTAATCTCCATCAGTTTACTTCGCACACTGTCAATTCCGACCTTTTATCACGTGTGGACGTAAACTCTGGCAGGCACTCCTGCAGGAGACATCTGCCCAACACCGTTCTCTCTTCTTCTGTTGAGAGGGTCTCACCGTCTTTGGGGGACCACCTTCTTTCTGATCAATAAAGGTAGCTGAGACCTGACTGTTCGGCTTTTTCTTTAATTCTATTATACCTCACATCCTTCCAGTGAATGTCCTTTTTTATTTAAGTTAGCAGTATTTGGTCTCTAGTCTTTGCAACCAACGAACACTTAACTGAGACATATCCCCAGTGCTGGCACACTGTCTGATAGAGTTGGTGATGAATAAATATCAAATAAAATGTTTATAAAATGACATTGGACAGCTGATTTTTCACAAAAGCACAAAGGCAACTCAGGGGAAAAGAATAGCCTTTTCAGCAAATATTGCCGGAGCAATTGGGTATCCATACATAACACACGTGGACTTGGATCCATGCCTCAGGCCATAAATAAAAATTATCTCAAAATGCATCACAGACCTAAACATGCAGCCTAAACTGTAAAACTTCTAGAAGAAAACATAGGAAAAGATCTTTGGGAGCTTAGGGTAGGCAAAGATTTTTCAGACATGACGCTAAAAGCACAATCCATGAAAGAACAGATTGGGCTTTATTAAAATTTAAAACTTCTGCTCTTCAAAATACACTATTAAGAGAGCGAAAAGACAAGGCAGTAACCAGAAGAAAATCTTTGCAAAGCATATATCTGATAAAGAACTTCTATTCAGAATAAAGAACTCTCAAAACTGAAGAAAAGAAACAACCCATTTTTAAAAAATGTAACAAAGATCTAAACGTGCACTTCACCCAAAAAGATGTACAGATGGCAAATAAGCACATAAAAAGAGGCTCAAGGGGCCAGCCTGGTGGCGCAGTGGTTAAGTTTGCACGTTCCGCTTCTCGGCGGCCCAGGGTTCGCCAGTTCGGATCCCGGGTGTGGACATGGCACCACTTGGCAAAAGCCATGCTGTGGTAGGCATTCCACATATAAAGTAGAGGAAGATGGGCACGGATGTTAACTCAGGGCCAGTCTTCCTCAGCAAAAAGAGGAGGATTGGCAGTAGTTAGCTCAGGGTTAATCTTACTAAAAAAAAAAAAAGAGATGTTCAACATCATTAGTTATTGAGGAAATGCAAACTAAAACCACAAGATACCACTACATACCTATTAGAAAGGGTAAATTAAAAATGACTGAGTATAGGGGGCTGGCCCTGTGGCCGAGTGGTTAACTTCACGGACTCTGCTGCAGGCGGTCCAGTGTTTCGTTGGTTCAAATCCTGGGCGCAGACATGGCACTGCTCATCAAACCACGCTGAGGCAGCATCCCACAAGCCACAACTAGAAGGACCCACAACAAAGAATATACAGCTATGTACCGGGGGGCTTTGGGGAGAAAAAGGAAAAAATAAAATATTAAAAAAAAAAAATGACTGACTATACCAAGTGTTGGTGAGGATGTGGAAGAAATAGAACCAGAACACACTCCTGATGGGAATGTAAACAGTCCAATCACTCTGGAAAACAATTTAGCAGTTTCTTAAAAAGTTAAACTTACATCTACCATATGATCCAACCACTCCCCTTCTAGATTTTTACACAAGAAAAAAAGGAAATATATGTCCACAAAAAGACTTGTACACAAATGTTCATAGCAGCTTTATTGGTAATAGTCCAAAACTAGACACAGCCCAAACGTCCATCAACACATGAGTGGATAAATAACTTGCTGGACATCCATATAACGGAATATACTCAGCAATAAAAAGGAATGAACTATTGGTACACAGAACAACATAGAGGAATGTCAAGATAATGATACTGAGTAAAAGAAACCAGACCAAACAAGAATACATACTGTCTGAGTCTATTTATATAAAACTTTAGAAAACGCAAATGACTCTATAGTGACAGAAAGTAGATCAGTGGTAGTTTAGGTGTGGGAGGCCGGGAGGGATGGGCACAAGAAATTACAAAGGGGAGTGAGGAGACCTGAGGATGATGAATATATTCCCTTGATGGTAGTGACAGTTTCAAACGGGTATACATAGTCAAAACTTATCAGAGTATATACTTTGAATATGCTCCACATATTAGATGTCAAATATACCTCAATAAAACTGTCTAAAAAACAGCCCCAACTCAGCTCTCAGATTTGGAGGGGAGCAGAAAGGAAGCAGAATGGAAATCTCAGTTAAAGGCCTCAGGGAGGATTGTGAATTACCCAAGTATGTAAGGAATCCACGCTGCCTCGGCCCAGCCCAGCCTCCCCAGAGTTTAATGAGCCATCTCCCTGCTATTCTCCAGAAATGGTGACAACCACCACCACTGCGTCTGTTTTTGGGAAGAGAATGACCCAATCAGTATAAAACGAATTCCACATCTTGTGAGAGACTGTCAATTAAACATATAATCCACATTTATAAACATATTTAAAGGACTTCCTACTTGCAGAATATCGAGAGTGAACTTTTTGCATGTGAATCCCAATACAGACACTAATTATTTAATCTTTTAGAGCCTCGGTTTCCTCATCTGTGAAACGCCATAAGAAATAAGAAAAACTAGGAAATTAAAAAGAGCAAGACTTTGCCAGAGTATTAATTCTTCCTTTTTGGGCAGAGCCTCTTTCTTCCCCCTCTGCTCCGAGAGACCTCCATTTCCTCCCATCTCCACCACCAGTAATTTACCTTGAGGAAGTCAAGCTTCTCCCAGCCTCCATCTCTCTAACACTAGACTCCTAGAGAGAGTTCCAGGAGAAAGGTCCCTGCCATAGCCCCGACCTGACCGTCACCTTAGTCAAGAAGGCGTCCAGGCTCCGCCAGACTCAGCTGTTACTGAGGACCACACTGATGGGCTGGGCTTGCCTTGAGCTCTCTGCATTGCGTATTCCGGAGGGTGAGCTTCACTCTCCAGACAATCGCTATTGTTGAGCGGCTAGAGGGGAACTATCTCAACAGCATCCCCATTTCTAATGGCGGGTGGAGGTAGTTCCCAGGGTGACCTGTGTTCTCCGGGAGCAGAGCCATGTGGGCTTTGATTCTCTAGGGGAGGAGACAAGAATAGGACCTACTGAACAGGAATAGTGGTCAAGCCCACAGACCCTAGCATCATCTTCCAGCCGTCACTTAATGTGTGGGAGTTTATCGTCTCAAAAACTCAGTTGTTTCATCTGTACAATGGGGCTAACGCTTTAAATATTTCGTTAAATGTTATTAACTTCCATTAGAAATTACAGCACACTGGCCAATTACTGACTTGAACACTGAAGATAGCACTTAACACATTAATTCAACTTTTTCCTAAAAATATACTCAAATCAAAAGCTTGACTAACTATAACTTACTGAGAAAACAAAGCTTTCCCTTTCTGAGTTAAGAATTTGAGAAGACGACTCAGAAGCAAACTAAAACCAAGGTCCTAAAATGGTACAAACCTCAACAGGCCAGGCGGGTTTGCCTCCCCCAGCCCCGCCTCCATGCAGACCCGGCCCACTTCCGGCTGCCCCACCCACCCTCTGACACTGGGACCCCGCCCCCTCTGCCCAGTCCCGACCCCCGCACCTGATCCCGGTTTCCATTGGGCGAATCTGGACGCTGTAAACACACCCGACACACGCACGTTTGGCAGGGGCGGCTTCGCGCCTGCGCAGCAGCGCCGCCGGGCCGCCGGGGACTGGGGCCGGGGGGAGGGGGGCGGAGGTCAGGCGGAATCTTCCTCCGTAATAAGCAGCTACGCGCCCCGCGGTCCTGGCTCCGCGGGTCCGCTCGGATCGGGCCTGGGCGCTGGCGCGGCGGTGGGTCCCGCCGCGGCGGGCGCGATGGAGGCCGTGCCGGAGCCCAGCACTCCCGCCGGGGGAGGCCGAGAGCGCCGGCGGTGCTCGTAGATGCGGCGGCGGCGGCGGCGGCGGCACGGGCTCTCCATGAGCGAGCGGCGGCGGCGACGGGGGCGGCGGCACCGGCAGTTTTCGGTCCCCGGGGAGGTAGGAGGACTTGGCTTCCTGGGGGACGAGACTGGCCGGTGCGGGGTCGCCCCTCGCGCGCAGTCCCAGGCGCGGGCGGCGTCTCGCCGGCTCCGGGTCCGGGGGCCGCGCTCGGTACCGGGCCTTCCCGGCGCGGCGGGCCGGGCGGGGGCGTGGCCGGAGCGCGGGGACCGCGGAGGTCCTGCCCCGAGCCCGCGCCGCCGGGCGGGGCAGCGCGCGGCCGGCTCCGGGCGATGCCGGGGCGCTGATTCGAGGGGGGCACCCTCGGGACCCCCCGAGCCCTTGGGAGTCCGGCTGTCGGCGCCTTGGGCAGGTGGTCTGGCGCTCACGACCAGCCTGGAGTACAGATCGTCCCCCTTGGCAATGGCTGCGGAGGAAAGGTGTCGTTTTGCCAAAGAAATAGAGGTCGGGGAGTTTTCCAGGTCTCTGCAAACTGGCAGGCCCGCGGGGTGCCTCCTCCGGGGCTCCAGTGCAGCGCCTGAACGGACCGGCTTTCCCACGGTGGGGCGAAAACTTAAGACAGTTTCAAGTAAAGCTGTTTCCAGCCATTTCTCCATCTATCTTAGTAATTTTTTTATTGTAGTTTACTCTGGAACAAATCACCACCTTAATGCTGAAACTAGGTTGTGTCCTCTAGTGCTTCCAATCCTCTCTACCCGCCCAGTTTCTTTTTTTTTCCGCCAGAAAAAGGCTAAAGAAGTTAGTTTCTTTATAGAGAGAGATATGGATATAAAATTGTCGTTTAATTTTCTTAGAATAGAGCTATTGCTTTAAAGACCTATAGTTACTCTTCATTTGATCATGTCTAAAAGATACTTTACAGAAAAATACTACCAAGATTTACTATTCCTTTCCAATGCAATATTTAGGAATCTGAATTCAGGCTCTTAATCTTACGACTTTGATACAAAGTTCTTCAAAATCCAACAGAAATAAACCATGAAGAAAGTTATTTTCATTTTTAAAGTATTTGAATGCCTTATGATTTTTTGAAAGTCTGCTCTGGAAGCATGTCGGTTTCTCTTAAGGAGAAAGTGAGTTTGTGTTTTCCTAGGCTCCTGAGTCGCCACGCCCTCCTGTCCTAAGTGGTTGACTAGGGCCAACATGTTACTGACTATATATAAACATCTACACTTCAGACTAAATATAGTGTTGACTATTTTAGAGTCCACAGTATCTTGCCTCAAGCCGAAAATACTCTGTGAGCGTGGGTTTAATATATCGTAGAACTGAATTTTTAGTCTGCTGGTATTGCAGGATCAGTTTGAACTTAATTTCTCACACAAATAGAACACACAGGTCTGCCGTGTTGAGTGCTGGGTTCATGTCATGCGTGGGAGGATGCGGCCCGAGAAAAGACGGAGTAAGACCCTGACCTCGGGCAACTGTCTTCTCTGTTCCTATTCCTCACATGCTTCTATTTTTCATGAAAATATACTTTCCCGTAGAGGTAACATATCGGGAAACTCCATGATGTTTTTAGTTTAGACGTATGTTTGTCCCGAGTAACATAAAGCAATTTTTTCAAATCAGTTTCATTAGGACTTCATTCTTTAATTTCTTTAAATTTTGCCTCATATAACGTACATATGACACAAACATGTTACTAGAATACTGTCAGTGACTTTAAACAAAGTGCGTAGTTATCCTCAAGGTTAGCGGAAGGATAGGTGCCAGTTTAAATGGGGAGGACACCTCATTTCATTCCCACAACATGCAGAGAGGGCAGTCAGGACACTTTCCAAGTCCTGAATCGGATCTTCACAGCGTGGCCTCTGCAGTTTAAGTTCTAGGATATCTAGCAGGGCGCTAAATTGCAGGTAAAAATCCCAAAATGCATAGAAATGGTTTTTGTATTAGCTGGGCAACTCTTCAGTTAGGTTCTCATGATTGCTTTTCATATGTCTTCTGTCAAAGCTAATTGGCCATTATTCTGAAGCCCAACTAAGAATTCCCGTATTTCAGTTTTATAAGTGGAACCACACATATTAACAAGAAACAGAGGGAGGAAGAGGTTTACATTATGAATACACCCAACCAAATTTAGATTGTGTCTTTAAATAGCTTTATTTTCATTTAGGAGTTTTTTATTACAGGGTTTTCCTATATCAAAGATAAAATCTGCAATATAATTAATATAAAGGCCTATCAAATGTCCATTCTCTATATCAAAAAAAGGTTGCATCTTCTTTTTTTGTTGTTTAAGATTTTATTTTTCCTTATTCTCTCAAAAGCCCCCCAGTACATAGTTGTATATATTTTAGTTGTGGGTCCTTCTAATTGTGGTACGTGGGACACCGCCTCAACGTGGCCTGATGAGCGGTGCTATGTCCGCGCCCAGGATCAGAACCGGTGAGACCCTGGGCCACTGAAGCAGAGCATGCAAACTTAACCACTCTGCCATGGGGCCGGCCCCTGCAGCTTCTTTTAAAGATTTTTATTTTTCCTTTTTCTCCCCAAAGCCCCCTGATACATAGTTGTGTGTTTTTAGTTGCAGGTCCTTCTAATTGTGGTACGTGGGACGCTGCCTCAACATGACCTGATGAGCGCTGCCATGTCCGCACCCAGGATCCGAATGGGCGAAACCCTGGGTCACCAAAGTGGAGCGCGCAAACTTAACCGCTCTGCCATGGGGCCGGCCCCAGTTGCAGCTTGTTAGATGGTCTGTCTAGAGACCATGCATATTGCCAAAAAAATGGCTCGGCGCTTGAATTGTATTAAATTTTTTTGTTACATCTGGAGGCCATCTAACCAAACAATTTAAATCTTTAGATAGCTTTATTTTCATTTAAATATATCTCATGCATTTAACGTATGAAGTCACAAATTTACATGTTCTATTTTAAACTTTTAAAACGCAGGATGAAGACACTGTTTGAAGAGATCAAAGCATCAATTAAAAATAACTATAACCAAGATCGCTCATTTTGGAGGCCTGTTCTTCCTTGGGGAGGTGTTTTTACTATCAAAGCTGGCCGCAAAGCAGTGTCCTGTACGCCACTCTATGTTGAAATAAGACTGAAAAATACCTGCACCATAGATGGATTCTTGATGTTATTGTATGTCATTCTTAATGAAAATGAAAATTTCCCCAGGGAACTCTCTCTTCATTTAGGTAGAGAGTTTGTAGACTGTTTTCTTTATTTAATGGACACCTACAGTTTTACAACTGTGAAGCTACTTTGGATTTGGGACAAGATGGAAAAACAGCAATACAAATCTGAAGTTCACAAAGCTTCACTGATAATTGATTTATTTGGGAATGAGCATGACAATTTTACAAAAAATCTCGAAAATCTCATGTCTACCATACAAGAGAGTTACTGTTCCAACTGGCGATGCCCAACTCGAGTGCAGGAAGATCAGCAGCGCACAATTAATATAAAGTAAGTTGTTCTAAATTCTGGTCACTTTTAGCAAAAATAGTTTACTTTTTTAAATGAATGTTGCTATAAATATATATACGGTGAAAGTACTTCTCAAAGTACAGACGCTGTGTAAGTACTTACACGTCGAGCAACCACACAAATGCAGGACTCGCTAGTAGGTCCCACAACAAAAATGTTACTCTCTGTTACATCCAAACATGTTAGAATTTATAAAACCGACGGATAACCATTTCACATGCAAAGGAATGAATTATCCAGTACGCAAAATGTTTACTCTTGCTTTGAATTTACTAATATGACTGTGTAGATAATTAATTCCTTGTGTCACAAACTTAACCTCTCAAAGACAAGTTGTTATTGTATTGGAATGTTTCACCCCCTGAATGGATCTCTGTCAGCTAGGCTAGTTCTCCATGAACAAGAAGATTGAAAGTACTCCTTCATGTCATGTCCGGGGCATAATTATAGACAGAAACCCCAAACTTGGACTCTGAGCACCTGGAGAAGACGAGGATGTGAGGAGCTTTTTCACTGAGTAGGAAGGTGCTGGTAGCCTCTGAGTGTTTTTGCCTTTGAAAGGAAAGGCAGCCCTCCACCCTGGTGAATGACAGGGAGGAAGGCCGACCAAGCAGCCCTGGTGGAGTGCTGGGAAACGCTAAAGCCACCAGCAGACGTGAGCTGGAGAAGGGATAATTGCCAGGGGAAAAAAAACAGGACAGAAAAACAGACCCAAACACATTGTTGTCAGAACGTGTATGTGAACCCTGTGGTCCAGAAAAACAGCCTAACAGATTGTTCCCTTTGAGGAATGTACGTCATGTGCCCTAGTTGATTAAATTCACGTTCCTTTGTAGCATGCTTGGTTTAATGTCGTAACGTTGTAGCATGCTTGGTTTAATGTCGTAACGT